>NC_084608.1:36531266-36548766 GCF_033807715.1 Cololabis saira
TAGGTCAGAGGGGCGGCCACGCCCACTTATGAGACAGGAAGTGAGGTCAGAGGGGCGGCCACGCCCACTTAGGAGACAGGAAGTGAGGTCAGAGGGGCGGCCACGCCCACTTAGGAGACCGGAAGTGAGGTCAGAGGGGCGGCCACGCCCACTTAGGAGACAGGAAGTGAGGTCAGAGGGGCGGCCACGCCCACTTAGGAGACAGGAAGTGAGGTCAGAGGGGCGACCACGCCCACTTAGGAGACAGGAAGTGGATACCATTTCATACCATTGGCAGTAACGGTAATGCGCTATCTTCTGTATAGAGGATCTTTGACCCAGGGGTGAAAGTAGATTAAAGTTGTTGCTGGTACTACGACCCCAACCTTCACCTTGTTCTCCTCCCCCCACCAGCTTCTTCATCCCTGAACACGCATTAAATTTTTAACGCCTGTACGGTGTAGAAATTAGAAACACTTGACACTGTGTAGGCCTATAGCAAATTATTTATTTAAATGGTGTAAATAAATTCCAGTCCGGACCAAGGATTGTCACAGAATAATTTGTAAATCTTGACAAAACTTTCAAAATCATAACAATTAGTTTTATTTCAAATTCAAATTCATCAGCAGCTGAACCGTTAACAAGTCTCTGTCTTTGAATTCTCCGGACATTGGGCACATAAATGAAAAAAGTATAAAAGATGAGTAAAATGTCTCAAAATGTCTCTTACAATGTGTGCATTGAAATGGAAAATAACTTCTTAAGCATTTGTTTCATAAAAGCAAAACACTTAAAACATAAAAAAAAAAAACGTTACTTCAACATTTTTGACGCTTTTTTCTTTTTTTCCTGAAACGAGGAATGAAAACCAATCACAAATATCATATTTGTGATTATTTGGCGTGTGATTATTTACCAGCACGTTTGAAATATGCTGCTAATGTGTCAGCCAACCACAAAAATGTTGGAATTTTGGTGGAATCATTTATTTTTTGTCCTTGCCCGTCGGTGCAAATGACATAAATAAAGTGTGTGGTTTGATCGTGAAAAAATAAAAAGTAACGTTACGTGAACAATAAATCAAACGCTCTCTTCCATGCAGTGTGTGTGTTTAGGAAGTAAAGACTGGAATACGCTATTCACAAAAGCACAAATATTGGGGTTTTACTAATATTTATATCATACAAATATTTTAAAAAATTACGGAAAAACAGGTCGGGACTCAGTTAGAGTCTATAAAGGCGTAGCTGAGTCATGGCTGAGCGGTAGCGTCATCGTCTTTGGTGTGAGAGGTCGAGGGTTCGAGACCCTCTTGATGCAAAGATTTTTGTCAGCATTTCGTGTGTTTTCTTTCCCGGTACTGTGTACAGAACAGAATCTTTTGGTGGTACGGAGTACCGGATCGTACCGGCTTACTTTCACCCCTGGTTACACCCCAGTCTCCCACTCTCACCCTCTCACCTCTCACCTCTCACCCTCTCACCTCTCACCCTCTCACCCTCTCACCTCTCACCCTCTCACCTCTCACCCTCTCACCCTCTCCCCTCTCACCCTCTCACCTCTCACCTCTCACCCTCTCACCTCTCACCTCTCACCCTCTCACCCTCTCACCTCTCACCCTCTCACCCTCTCCCCTCTCACCCTCTCACCTCTCACCTCTCACCCTCTCACCTCTCACCTCTCACCCTCTCACCCTCTCCCCTCTCACCCTCTCACCTCTCACCTCTCACCCTCTCACCTCTCACCTCTCACCTCTCACCCTCTCACCTCTCACCCTCTCACCCTCTCACCCTCTCACCTCTCTCCCTCTCACCTCTCACCCTCTCACCTCTCACCCTCTCACCCTCTCACCTCTCTCCCTCTCACCTCTCACCCTCTCACCCTCTCACCTCTCACCCTCTCACCTCTCACCCTCTCACCTCTCACCCTCTCACCTCTCACCCTCTCACCTCTCACCCTCTCACCTCTCACCTCTCACCCTCTCACCTCTCACCCTCTCACCTCTCACCTCTCACCCTCTCACCTCTCACCTCTCACCCTCTCACCTCTCACCCTCTCACCCTCTCACCTCTCTCCCTCTCACCCTCTCACCCTCTCACCTCTCACCTCTCTCCCTCTCACCTCTCACCCTCTCACCCTCTCACCCTCTCACCTCTCACCCTCTCACCCTCTCACCTCTCACCCTCTTTTTTCGTACGTTTTTTCGTGCGTTTTTTCGTACGATTTTTTGCACATTTTTTTTGTTGCGTTTTTTCGTACGTTTTTTCGTACGTTTTTTCGTACGTTTTTTCGTGCGTTTTTCGTACGTTTTTTGTATGTCTTTTCGTACGTTTTTTCGTACGTTTTTTCGTACGTTTTTTTGTGCGTTTTTTTGTGCGTTTTTTCGTACATTTTTCGTACGTTTTTTCGTACGTTTTTTCACGCGTTTTTTCGTACGTTTTTTGTACGAAAAAATGCACGAAAAAACGCACGAACGTACCTCTACCCCCCCAACACCTCAATGATGACATGAGGAAAAAGTCTAAATTTTGAGGAAAAAGTCGAAATTTTGAGGAAAAAGTTGAAATTTTGAGGAAAAAGTCGAGAAAAAAGTTGAAATTTTGAGGAAAAAGCGCAAAAAGTAAAAGTAAAATCTCACCTCTCACCCTCTCACCAGGACTGCGTGTGCCGGATCTCCAGGGACTGCTCGCTCCCCCGCTGGCACATGAAGGATTTCTTCCACTCGTTCCTCATCGTGTTCCGGGTTCTGTGCGGGGAGTGGATCGAGACCATGTGGGACTGCATGGAGGTGGCCGGACAACCGCTGTGTCTGCTGGTCTTCATGCTGGTCATGGTGATCGGGAACCTGGTGGTGAGTCCCTGGGGGGGGGGCTGGACCTGGACCTGGACCCGGACCTGGACCTGGACCTGGACCCGGACCTGGGGGGGGCTGGACCTGGACCAGGTCTAGACCCGGGGGGGGAGGGGGGCGACCGTAAGACCAGCAGTAACGGAGTCCTGCTCATCTATTTAGCTTAATAGTGGAGCGGCTAAGAGTGGATTTTAGGCAGAATCGTGCATTTGGTGATACAAGCATGAAAATTGGCATGAGCAGTCTCCATGGGTCACTTGACAAGAAAATTGGTCGGGCCACTTGAAATTTCAAACTGGCGGCCATTTTTCAAGATGGCCACCACCTTGGTCGATCAATTAAGTGATGTAATTGTTTGGTTGGTGATATAGACATGAAAATTGGCATGAGCAGTCTCCATGGGTCACTTGACAAGAAAATTGTTCGGGCCACTTGAAATTTCAAGTTGGCGGCCATTTTTCAAGATGGCCGCCACCTTGGTCGATCAATTAAATGATGTAATTGTTTGGTTGGTGATATAGACATGAAAATTGGCATGAGCAGTCTCCATGGGTCACTTTACAAGAAAATTGGTCGGGCCACTTGAAATTTCAAACTGGCGGCCATTTTTCAAGATGGCCGCCACCTTGGTCGATCAATTAAGTGATGTAATTGTTTGGTTGGTGATATAGACATGAAAATTGGCATGAGCAGTCTCCATGGGTCACTTGACAAGAAAATTGGTCGGGCCACTTGAAATTTCAAGTTGGCGGCCATTTTTCAAGATGGCCGCCACCTTGGTCGATCAATTAAATGATGTAATTGTTTGGTTGGTGATATAGACATGAAAATTGGCATGAGCAGTCTCCATGGGTCACTTGACAAGAAAATTGTCCGGGCCACTTGAAATTTCAAGTTGGCGGCCATTTTTCAAGATGGCCGCCACCTTGGTCGATCAATTAAGTGATGTAATTGTTTGGTTGGTGATATCCACCTTATTCCTACGCCCCATGAGGCTTTGCACGAATTGTGGGTGCTACTTCCGGTGCTGCCGCTTTGGTGCTGAATGGATAGCGCTCCAAAAAATGATTGAACAATTATTTACTGAATGGCAATATGGGCAGATCTAGAGGCAACAGCAGCTCTGACTGACATAGCCGTGGAACCATGATAAACTGAAAATATCCCTCACAAATAAAAGTTAGAGGTGCTGATATTACAAAGTATCTCCTCAGCTAAAAATATCTCTCACTGGTAATTAGCCAGTGGAAAAAAATACTAAAGAACTAAACTAAAAATGCGATTAACTGGTAAAACTGAAGACAAACTGATGTGGCCATGGGGAGCCAAGCCATAGGTCTACACCTGAAAACACAGGTGCCAAGGGGGAGTAACCCTGGCAAAAAGAATATGCAGATAGGATCTAGCAGGGGCAACTAAACAGACATGTACAAGTGAGTCCATATCTGAAGCACTTACACCTTCCAGTACATGCCTTGGTGCACCCGCATTTGGTTAACTCCCAACAACTCTCTGCAATAGGTGGAAAAGGACTCCAAAAGATTTTCCATTCCTCATCTTGTTTTATCCATCCCCAGTCAGATGGGCTTGGCATTTGTGGTTGTCGCTTTAATGCCTGTCCCCACACGTATCCAGCCTCATAAGATGCACGTTTGGCATGCTCTTTGAATGCTGCTTGAGTTGGTGGGATCAGGTCATATGGTCTTTGCTTTCTGGCAAAGAGATCAAGCCTCGCCTCATTCACAGTTGTGACATCGCTGGATCTGTCATACATTAGCACAACAAATCTCTCCAAAGCTTGCAGGTCGCTGTCATCCACTGCAGAGGGTTCTGTTTTGCAAGAGCATAGAGTGGCTGGTCAGCAGTTATGACAGGCGTTTGTCTTGGATTCAGGAATGCCGCTGTATCACTAACTTTGCCATGACATGCTATACTGTTGCAACAGAGTGGGCTTGGTCTCGGAGGAGGGGAAGCAGTGATGTAATGCTGACTTTAAAATCCAGGCTCCTCCGTTGGGATGCATGGTGGGCTGACCATGTTATATTGGCAGAAGCATCGACTGCTTGGGTTAGGCTAACTTTCTCCAGCCAGTCAAACTCGGGTGCCAAGTTTCTGTTGAATACAGTGAGGTCCGGTAAAAGTAGGTTGGCTACAGGATGGGGCTCTGGGTTTTTCTTTCTGAAGAAAGCTGGTTGGATATTCGAGAAGGATTCAGGAATTTCAGGAACTTTGCTTGGTCTGTCATCTGAAAGTTGGAGTGGTGGCCTTATCCCACCCTCATTGTTAAGACCTGGATGTTGGAACATGGAAATACTTGTACCATGAAAGGATGTATGTGCCGTTGTTGCTGTGGGATTATGGTCAATGTTGTCCATAGCAGATGTGGTGAAGAGTCCCTTTCTCAGAATCGGTGGGCCGACAACCCCATCTACCACATACTGGTTCACCACAGATTCTCCTAGCAGTGCGGAAACCTCCAACACCCTGTCATAGGAGATGCATATCCCATTCTCATGAAGTAGGCCAATGAGTTGTCGCTTTCGTGTTTTAGCATAAACCGCCATTCCAATGTAAACAGCAAATGGAGTTTCACTGTCTCTCGAGTGCCTATGGGTTGCTGCACCATCTTTGCACTTAGTTTTGCAATTGTCTAATCTCTAGTCTAATTTACCCGTAATCACCAAATCAACACAAATGTACTTTTATGCCTCAGTGTTAGAGGTTTTTTTCATGGCATAAAATTTTTTTGGTATCATCCAAAACTTAAAAAATAATGACTCTAAGTCCTCTCTAACTCTAAGGAGTTTGCATGTTCTCCCCGTGCTTGCGTGGGTTCTCTCCGGGTACTCCGGCTTCCTCCCACAGTCCAAAAACATGCATATTAGGTTAATTGGTGATTATAAATCGCCCGTAGGTGTGAGTGTGGTTGTGATTGTGAGCATGGTTTGTGTGTTTATATGTGGCCCTGTGATGGACTGGTGACCTGTCCAGGGTGTAACCCCTGCCTCTCACCTGAAATGAGCTGGGATAGGCTCCAGCAGACCCCCGTGACCCCGCAAGGGATAAAGCAGGTATAGATAATGGATGGATGGATGCATGGAAAATTGATCTTTTGAGGATCCAGTGGCGACTCACGGCAGTTTCCATGCTTGTATTTGCCTAAATGCTCCAATAAGGTGGCGGCCATCTTGAAAAAATGTCCGCCATCTTGAAATCCCAATTGGCTGTGAGCAGTTTCTTGTCAGGGGAACAATGAGACCGCTCATGCCAATTCTCATGCTTGTATAACCAACTTTACATCACTTAACTGCTCCACTAAGGTGGTGGCCATCTTGAAAAATGGCTGCCATCAAGTGGCTGGTAGCATTTTCTTGATAAGTGACTCATGGAGACTGCTCAAGCCAATTTTCATGCCTATATCACCAACCAAACAATTAAATCACTTAATTGATCGACCAAGGTGGCGGCCATCTTGAAAAATGGCCGCCAACTTGAAATTTCAAGTGGCCCGGACAATTTTCTTGTCAAGTGACCCATGGAGACTGCTCATGCCAATTTTCATGTCTATATCACCAACCAAACAATTACATCATTTAATTGATCGACCAAGGTGGCGGCCATCTTGAAAAATGGCCGCCAACTTGAAATTTCAAGTGGCCCGACCAATTTTCTTGTCAAGTGACCCATGGAGACTGCTCATGCCAATTTTGATGCTTGTATCACCAAATGCACGATTATGTGACTTATCTGCTCCACTATAATGGTCTCATGGATATTTAATAACAGAAGACACACACACACACACACACACACACACACACACACACACACACACACACACACACACACACACACACACACACACACTCTCTCTCTCCTGTTGTCAGTAACAGCGGTTGTATCAGAGGGATGTGCTGACCCATCAGTGTGTGTGTGTGTGTGTGTGTGTGTGTGTGTGTGTGTGTGTGTGTGTGTGTGTGTGTGTGTGTGAAGGCATTTGTGCATGGATGCTTCATTCAGGAATTAGGAAGTAAATGGAGGATGAAACGGACGAGACACAAAAGAAAAGCAAAGGAGTGGAAGGAGAGGTGGAGGGAGAGAAGTCGGGGGGTTACGGTTCCTACAGCCTCATTTTAAACCTTTACTGGGATAAAAACACTAAAGGTCTTGTGGGTAAAACATAAGTTCCCCCTGTGAGGTTCGGAGTGGAACTAAACTCTGACCTGGAGAACGTTAGAACTGGTCTAGGAGGAGGAAGGAGGACGTATTTAAACGTAGGAGGACGTATTTAAACGTAGGAGGACGTATTTAAACGTAGGAGGACGTATTTACACGTAGCAGGACGTATTTACACGTAGGAGGACGTATTTACACGTAGCAGGACGTATTTACACGTAGGAGGACGTATTTAAACGTAGGAGGACGTATTTAAACGTAGGAGGACGTATTTACACGTAGGAGGACGTATTTAAACGTAGGAGGACGTATTTAAATGTAGGAGGACGTATTTAAACGTAGGTGGACGTATTTACACGTAGGAGGACGTATTTACACGTAGGAGGACGTATTTAAACGTAGGTGGACGTATTTAAACGTAGGAGGACGTATTTAAACGTAGGAGGACGTATTTAAACGTAGGAGGACGTATTTAAACGTAGGTGGACCTATTTAAACGTAGGAGGACGTATTTAAACGTAGGAGGACGTATTTAAACGTAGGAGGACGTATTTAAACGTAGGTGGACGTATTTACACGTAGGAGGACGTATTTAAACGTAGGAGGACGTATTTAAACGTAGGAGGACGTATTTACACGTAGGTGGACGTATTTACACGTAGGTGGACGTATTTAAACGTAGGAGGACGTATTTACACGTAGGAGGACGTATTTAAACGTAGGAGGACGTATTTAAACGTAGGTGGACGTATTTAAACATAGGTGGACGTATTTAAACGTAGGAGGACGTATTTACACGTAGGAGGACGTATTTAAACATAGGAGGACGTATTTAAACGTAGGTGGACGTATTTAAACGTAGGAGGACGTATTTAAACGTAGGAGGACGTATTTAAACGTAGGTGGACGTATTTAAACGTAGGAGGACGTATTTAAACGTAGGAGGACGTATTTAAACGTAGGAGGACGTATTTACACGTAGCAGGACGTATTTACACGTAGGAGGACGTATTTACACGTAGCAGGACGTATTTACACGTAGGAGGACGTATTTAAACGTAGGAGGACGTATTTAAACGTAGGAGGACGTATTTACACGTAGGAGGACGTATTTAAACGTAGGAGGACGTATTTAAATGTAGGAGGACGTATTTAAACGTAGGTGGACGTATTTACACGTAGGAGGACGTATTTACACGTAGGAGGACGTATTTAAACGTAGGTGGACGTATTTAAACGTAGGAGGACGTATTTAAACGTAGGAGGACGTATTTAAACGTAGGAGGACGTATTTAAACGTAGGTGGACCTATTTAAACGTAGGAGGACGTATTTAAACGTAGGAGGACGTATTTAAACGTAGGAGGACGTATTTAAATGTAGGTGGACGTATTTACACGTAGGAGGACGTATTTAAACGTAGGAGGACGTATTTAAACGTAGGAGGACGTATTTACACGTAGGTGGACGTATTTAAATGTAGGAGGACGTATTTAAACGTAGGTGGACGTATTTACACGTAGGAGGACGTATTTACACGTAGGAGGACGTATTTAAACGTAGGTGGACGTATTTAAACGTAGGAGGACGTATTTAAACGTAGGAGGACGTATTTAAACGTAGGAGGACGTATTTAAACGTAGGTGGACCTATTTAAACGTAGGAGGACGTATTTAAACGTAGGAGGACGTATTTAAACGTAGGAGGACGTATTTAAATGTAGGTGGACGTATTTACACGTAGGAGGACGTATTTAAACGTAGGAGGACGTATTTAAACGTAGGAGGACGTATTTACACGTAGGTGGACGTATTTACACGTAGGTGGACGTATTTAAACGTAGGAGGACGTATTTACACGTAGGAGGACGTATTTAAACGTAGGAGGACGTATTTAAACGTAGGTGGACGTATTTACACGTAGGAGGACGTATTTAAACGTAGGAGGACGTATTTAAACGTAGGAGGACGTATTTAAACGTAGGTGGACGTATTTAAACGTAGGAGGACGTATTTACACGTAGGAGGACGTATTTAAACATAGGAGGACGTATTTAAACGTAGGTGGACGTATTTAAACGTAGGAGGACGTATTTACACGTAGGAGGACGTATTTAAACATAGGAGGACGTATTTAAACGTAGGTGGACGTATTTAAACGTAGGAGGACGTATTTAAACGTAGGAGGACGTATTTAAACGTAGGAGGACGTATTTAAACGTAGGAGGCCGTATTTACACGTAGGAGGACGTATTTACACGTAGGAGGACGTATTTAAACGTAGGAGGCCATATTTACACGTAGGAGGACGTATTTAAACGTAGGAGGACGTATTTAAACGTAGGTGGACCTATTTAAACGTAAGAGGACGTATTTAAACGTAGGAGGACGTATTTAAACGTAGGAGGACGTATTTAAACGTAGGTGGACGTATTTACACGTAGGAGGACGTATTTAAACGTAGGAGGACGTATTTAAACGTAGGAGGACGTATTTAAACGTAGGAGGACGTATTTTAACGTAGGAGGACGTATTTAAACATAGGAGGACGTATTTAAACGTAGGTGGACGTATTTAAACGTAGGAGGACGTATTTAAACGTAGGAGGACGTATTTAAACGTAGGTGGACATATTTAAATGTAGGTGGACGTATTTAAACGTAGGAGGACGTATTTACACGTAGGAGGACGTATTTAAACATAGGAGGACGTATTTAAACGTAGGTGGACGTATTTAAACGTAGGAGGACGTATTTAAACGTAGGAGGACGTATTTAAACGTAGGTGGACGTATTTAAACGTAGGAGGACGTATTTAAACGTAGGAGGACGTATTTAAACGTAGGAGGACGTATTTAAACGTAGGAGGCCGTATTTACACGTAGGAGGACGTATTTACACGTAGGAGGACGTATTTAAACGTAGGAGGACGTATTTAAACGTAGGTGGACGTATTTTAACGTAGGAGGACGTATTTAAACGTAGGAGGACGTATTTACACGTAGGAGGACGTATTTAAACGTAGGAGTACGTATTTAAACGTAGGAGGACGTATTTAAACGTAGGAGGACGTATTTAAACGTAGGAGGACGTATTTAAACGTAGGAGGCCGTATTTACACGTAGGAGGACGTATTTACACGTAGGAGGACGTATTTAAACGTAGGAGGCCATATTTACACGTAGGAGGACGTATTTAAACGTAGGAGGACGTATTTAAACGTAGGTGGACCTATTTAAACGTAGGAGGACGTATTTAAACGTAGGAGGACGTATTTAAACGTAGGAGGACGTATTTAAACGTAGGTGGACGTATTTACACGTAGGAGGACGTATTTAAACGTAGGAGGACGTATTTAAACGTAGGAGGACGTATTTAAACGTAGGAGGACGTATTTTAACGTAGGAGGACGTATTTAAACATAGGAGGACGTATTTAAACGTAGGTGGACGTATTTAAACGTAGGAGGACGTATTTAAACGTAGGAGGACGTATTTAAACGTAGGTGGACATATTTAAATGTAGGTGGACGTATTTAAACGTAGGAGGACGTATTTACACGTAGGAGGACGTATTTAAACATAGGAGGACGTATTTAAACGTAGGTGGACGTATTTAAACGTAGGAGGACGTATTTAAACGTAGGAGGACGTATTTAAACGTAGGTGGACGTATTTAAACGTAGGAGGACGTATTTAAACGTAGGAGGACGTATTTAAACGTAGGAGGACGTATTTAAACGTAGGAGGCCGTATTTACACGTAGGAGGACGTATTTACACGTAGGAGGACGTATTTAAACGTAGGAGGACGTATTTAAAACGTAGGTGGACGTATTTTAACGTAGGAGGACGTATTTAAACGTAGGAGGACGTATTTACACGTAGGAGGACGTATTTAAACGTAGGAGTACGTATTTAAACGTAGGAGGACGTATTTAAACGTAGGTGGACGTATTTTAACGTAGGAGGACGTATTTACACGTAGGAGGACGTATTTAAACGTAGGAGGACGTATTTAAACGTAGGTGGACGTATTTACACGTAGGAGGACGTATTTACACGTAGGAGGACGTATTTAAACGTAGGAGGACGTATTTAAACGTAGGAGGACGTATTTAAACGTAGGTGGACGTATTTTAACGTAGGAGGACGTATTTAAACGTAGGAGGACGTATTTACACGTAGGAGGACGTATTTAAACGTAGGAGTACGTATTTAAACGTAGGTGGACGTATTTAAACGTAGGAGGACGTATTTAAACGTAGGAGGACGTATTTAAACGTAGGAGGAAGTATTTAAACGTAGGAGGACGTATTTAAACGTAGGAGGACATATTTAAACGTAGGAGGACGTATTTACACGTAGGAGGACGTATTTACACGTAGGAGGACGTATTTACACGTAGGAGGACGTATTTAAACGTAGGAGGACGTATTTAAACGTAGGAGGACGTATTTAAACGTAGGAGGATGTATTTAAACGTAGGAGGACGTATTTAAACGTAGGAGGACGTATTTAAACGTAGGTGGACGTATTTACACGTAGGAGGACGTATTTAAACGTAGGAGGACGTATTTACATGTAGGAGGACGTATTTAAACGTAGGAGGACGTATTTACACGTAGGACGACGTATTTAAACGTAGGTGGACGTATTTAAACGTAGGAGGATGTATTTACACGTAGGAGGACGTATTTAAACATAGGAGGACGTATTTAAACGTAGGTGGACGTATTTAAACGTAGGAGGACGTATTTAAACGTAGGAGGACGTATTTAAACGTAGGTGGACGTATTTAAATGTAGGAGGACGTATTTAAACGTAGGAGGACGTATTTAAACGTAGGAGGACGTATTTAAACGTAGGAGGCCGTATTTACACGTAGGAGGACGTATTTACACGTAGGAGGACGTATTTAAACGTAGGAGGCCATATTTACACGTAGGAGGACGTATTTAAACGTAGGAGGACGTATTTAAACGTAGGTGGACCTATTTAAACGTAGGAGGACGTATTTAAACGTAGGAGGACGTATTTAAACGTAGGAGGACGTATTTAAACGTAGGTGGACGTATTTACACGTAGGAGGACGTATTTAAACGTAGGAGGACGTATTTAAACGTAGGAGGACGTATTTAAACGTAGGAGGACGTATTTAAATGTAGGAGGACGTATTTAAACGTAGGAGGACGTATTTAAACGTAGGTGGACGTATTTACACGTAGGAGGACGTATTTAAACGTAAGAGGACGTATTTAAACGTAGGAGGACGTATTTACACGTAGGTGGACGTATTTACACGTAGGTGGACGTATTTAAACGTAGGAGGACGTATTTACACGTAGGAGGACGTATTTAAACGTAGGAGGACGTATTTAAACGTAGGTGGACGTATTTACACGTAGGAGGACGTATTTAAATGTAGGAGGACGTATTTAAACGTAGGAGGACGTATTTAAACGTAGGTGGACGTATTTAAACGTAGGAGGACGTATTTACACGTAGGAGGACGTATTTAAACATAGGAGGACGTATTTAAACGTAGGTGGACGTATTTAAACGTAGGAGGACGTATTTAAACGTAGGAGGACGTATTTAAACGTAGGTGGACATATTTAAACGTAGGTGGACGTATTTAAACGTAGGAGGACGTATTTACACGTAGGAGGACGTATTTAAACATAGGAGGACGTATTTAAACGTAGGTGGACGTATTTAAACGTAGGAGGACGTATTTAAACGTAGGAGGACGTATTTAAACGTAGGTGGACGTATTTAAACGTAGGAGGACGTATTTAAACGTAGGAGGACGTATTTAAACGTAGGAGGACGTATTTAAACGTAGGAGGCCGTATTTACACGTAGGAGGACGTATTTACACGTAGGAGGACGTATTTACACGTAGGAGGACGTATTTAAACGTAGGAGTACGTATTTAAACCTAGGTGGACGTATTTAAACGTAGGAGGACGTATTTAAACGTAGGAGGACGTATTTAAACGTAGGAGGAAGTATTTAAACGTAGGAGGACGTATTTACATGTAGGAGGACGTATTTACACGTAGGAGGACGTATTTAAACGTAGGAGGACGTATTTACACGTAGGAGGACGTATTTACACGTAGGAGGACGTATTTAAACGTAGGAGGACGTATTTAAACGTAGGAGGACGTATTTAAACGTAGGAGGATGTATTTAAACGTAGGAGGACGTATTTAAACGTAGGAGGACGTATTTAAACGTAGGTGGACGTATTTACACGTAGGAGGACGTATTTAAACGTAGGAGGACGTATTTAAACGTAGGTGGACGTATTTAAACGTAGGAGGACGTATTTAAACGTAGGAGGACGTATTTAAACGTAGGAGGACGTATTTAAACGTAGGAGGCCGTATTTACACGTAGGAGGACGTATTTACACGTAGGAAGACGTATTTACACGTAGGAGGACGTATTTAAACGTAGGAGTACGTATTTAAACCTAGGTGGACGTATTTAAACGTAGGAGGACGTATTTAAACGTAGGAGGACGTATTTAAACGTAGGAGGAAGTATTTAAACGTAGGAGGACGTATTTACATGTAGGAGGACGTATTTACACGTAGGAGGACGTATTTACACGTAGGAGGACGTATTTAAACGTAGGAGGACGTATTTACACGTAGGAGGACGTATTTACACGTAGGAGGACGTATTTAAACGTAGGAGGACGTATTTAAACGTAGGAGGACGTATTTAAACGTAGGAGGATGTATTTAAACGTAGGAGGACGTATTTAAACGTAGGAGGACGTATTTAAACGTAGGTGGACGTATTTACACGTAGGAGGACGTATTTAAACGTAGGAGGACGTATTTACATGTAGGAGGACGTATTTAAACGTAGGAGGACGTATTTACACGTAGGACGACGTATTTAAACGTAGGTGGACGTATTTAAACGTAGGTGGACGTATTTACACGTAGGAGGACGTATTTAAACGTAGGAGGACGTATTTAAACGTAGGTGGACGTATTTAAACGTAGGTGGACGTATTTACACGTAGGAGGACGTATTTAAACGTAGGTGGACGTATTTACATGTAGGAGGACGTATTTAAACGTAGGAGGACGTATTTACACGTAGGACGACGTATTTAAACGTAGGTGGACGTATTTAAACGTAGGTGGACGTATTTACACGTAGGAGGACGTATTTAAACGTAGGAGGACGTATTTAAACGTAGGAGGACGTATTTACACGTAGGTGGACGTTTTCTTTCTGACTTTATTTCTTCACCTTTAAGTGACGACACAGAAATAAAACTATCCTAAAGTTTCTTTTTTCCAGACAAAGTTCCGACTTCTTTCCTTCCGTTCTGACAGTTTCGGCGGTTCTCCCTCCTTCCTCAGAGAGTCACGTGATGGGAAGTGACAACGTCCTTATCAGCCGTTTTTACTATGAGGGCGTGGCCAACCTGCCAGGCTTGACAGGTCGGCCACACCCCCCGCTGGTCGGCCCCGCCCCCCGCCAGCGTGTCTGTTATCCTCGGTGCGTGTCTGTTTTCCTCGGTGCGTGTCTGTTTTCCTCGGTGCGTGTCTGTTTTCCTCGGTGCGTGTCTGTTATCCTCGGTGTGTGTCTGTTTTCCTCGGTGCGTGTCTGTTTTCCTCTGTGCGTGTCTGTTTTCCTCGGTGCGTGTCTGTTTTCCTCGGTGCGTGTCTGTTTTCCTCGGTGCGTGTCTGTTTTCCTCGGTGCGTGTCCGTTATCCTCGGTGCGTGTCTGTTATCCTCGGTGCGTGTCTGTTTTCCTCGGTGCGTGTCTGTTTTCCTCGGTGTGTGTCCGTTATCCTCAGTGCGTGTCTGTTATCCTCAGTGCGTGTCTGTTATCCTCGGTGCGTGTCTGTTTTCCTCGGTGCGTGTCCGTTATCCTCGGTGCGTGTCTGTTATCCTCGGTGCGTGTCCGTTATCCTCGGTGCGTGTCTGTTATCCTCGGTGCGTGTCTGTTTTCCTCGGTGCGTGTCCGTTATCCTCGGTGCGTGTCTGTTATCCTCGGTGCGTGTCCGTTATCCTCGGTGCGTGTCTGTTATCCTCGGTGCGTGTCTGTTATCCACGGTGCGTGTCTGTTATCCTCAGTGCGTGTCTGTTATCCTCAGTGTGTGTCTGTTATCCTCTGTACGTGTCTGTTTTCCTCGGTGCGTGTCTGTTTTCCTCGGTGCGTGTCCGTTATCCTCGGTGCGTGTCCGTTATCCTCGGTGCGTGTCTGTTATCCTCGGTGCGTGTCTGTTATCCTCGGTGTGTGTCTGTTTTCCTCGGTACGTGTCTGCTATCCTCAGTGCGTGTCTGTTATCCTCGGTGCGTGTCCGTTATCCTCGGTGCGTGTCTGTTATCCTCAGTGCGTGTCTGTTATCCTCGGTGTGTGTCCGTTATCCTCGGTGTGTGTCTGTTATCCTCGGTGCGTGTCTGTTATCCTCAGTGCGTGTCTGTTATCCTCGGTGCGTGTCTGTTTTCCTCGGTGCGTGTCTGTTATCCTCGGTGCGTGTCTGTTATCCTCGGTGCGTGTCTGTTATCCTCAGTGCGTGTCTGTTATCCTCGGTGTGTGTCTGTTATCCCCGGTGCGTGTCTGTTTTCTTCGGTGCGTGTCTGTTATCCTCAGTGCGTGTCTGTTTTCCTCGATGCGTGTCTGTTTTCCTCGGTGCGTGTCTGTTATCTTCGGTGCGTGTCTGTTTTCCTCGGTGCATGTCTGTTATCCTCGGTGTGTGTCTGTTTTCCTCGGTGCGTGTCTGTTATCTTCGGTGCGTGTCTGTTTTCCTCGGTGCGTGTCTGTTATTCTCGGTGCGTGTCTGTTTTCCTCGGTGCGTGTCTGTTGTCCTCGGTGCGTGTCTGTTATTCTCGGTGCGTGTCTGTTATTCTCGGTGCGTGTCTGTTTTCCTCGGTGCGTGTCTGTTTTTCTCGGTGCGTGTCTGTTATCCTCGGTGTGTGTCCGTTATCCTAGGTGCGTGTCTGTTATCCTCAGTGCGTGTCTGTTATCCTCGGTGTGTGTCTGTTTTCCTTGGTACGTGTCTGTTTTCCTCGGTGCGTGTCTGTTCACGCTCATGTCACAGTCAACCCAATCATGCACAACTCATACTTGCAAATGGCAAGAATTACATTTCCATACAATCCGGGTCAAATATAGTATTACAAAAGTAATCTGCAACCATTCGAACGGTGAATTAACCCCAATTTGACAATTCTACGTCACCACGCTTCCATTCAGGGCTTAGAATGATTCAAAAAGCTTCATTACTCCTTTTCTCTGCCTCCTCAAGAGGGGAGTTTCTCACTTGAAACACTAGCCAAAACGTCCGCTGAAGCTCTTGTGTTGTCCAGCAGACAAAAAAGTCTCCCCCGTCAGACACAGACCACACCATCTAAAGAAGCCAGTTATTTGTATCATTTTAACAAAAACTGTCAACAGAGAGAAAATTCAACACTCAACCCATGGACATCTAGTCCCAAAATGAGAGGACATGTCCACTCTGGATTCACCAAGCCTCATCCATGCAGCTTCTCGTGAACGCACAGCCAGACAGGCAACATGGAGTGCTCTTACACACACACTCACCACATCATGACCTTTGGCCCTGCTGCAGCTTTGCAGCAGCCCCCTTTTCTCCACTTTCCAATCTCCCATCAAAACCCATATTTCTTACGCCATTCTCTGGAACCTTGTCCCATTTTGAACATTTAATCAGTTTTGCTTTTACCCTTAAATTAGTTATATTTCTAATCTTTTAAGTTCCCGTATATTATTTCGCACAAGATTTTGTCACCATCTTTTTTTCACCTAGTTTCAGGGACGTCTCCCGTCGACTAAGCGTCTTTTAGAAATTATTTTAGGCTCGCAATAAGTTTCAGTCTAACCATTTGTCTGCTATTTTAGCCATCTTAAGTTTCTTTCAGCTCATAAGTTTCCGTTTTGACAGTTTGGTTTTAGCGCTGATTAATTTAGTTTCAGTCAAGAACATTAGACAAGAACATTAGACAAGACAAACCTAGACAAAAAAACCATTCCAATAGAAACCTCCTCTCGTTTTTTCCTTAATATTACTTTTAAGTCCCTGATTTATGGTGAGTCTCAGACTGCAGGCTAACCCCAGGCTAGCATCTATTAAAGTAACACATGTAATACCCCAGGTATTTATCGAGAGGAGTGTCTCTTACCCAGTCTCGGGTGTCCATCCTGGCTCGGGGAACCCGTCACCAGGCCTCGGATTGGCGCACAACCATGGCCTCGTCGCTGAAATCGGAACGGCTGTCTGATCCTACCTGCCTGATCCCAAATATGGACAGTGAACAGTTAACAATGGGTGGAAGTGATAACGTGTGATTGATTCCTGACATTACAGTAGACAGATGTCACCAGAACAATCCAAAACCCTGAGTAGATCAGGAAGGGGCATTGTGACATCTGTTAACAAAGCATGTGACAGTTCGTAAGGACAAAAACAAGTTTAAAGGTTGAATAACCTCACA
>NC_084608.1:36553766-36568731 GCF_033807715.1 Cololabis saira
ACGTTATTTTCCACCTTTACTAAGCGTGTTTACATGTGTAGAACGTTATTTCCCACCGTTTCTAAGCCAGTTTTTTATTTTCCACCGTTTCTAAGCATGTTTACATGTGTGCAATGTTATTTTCCACCTTTACCTGGTGTTTTCATGCGTAGAACGTTATTTCCCAGCGTTTCTAAGCCAGTTTTTGTGATTTCCCAGCGTTTCTAAGCGTGTTTTCCCGGCAGGTCGACACGTGGAGAAGTACGTGTCTCCGCAGGACGACAGCTACATGACGAACCCCAACTTGACCATCAGCGTTCCCATCGCGCCCGGAGAGTCGGACGTGGACTTCCCCGAGGACGAGGAGGAGGAGGAAGAGGAGGAGGAGGAGGAGAGCGAGGAGGAGGAGGAGGAAGAGGTGCACACACACACACACACACACACACACACACACACCTGCACTGATGTAAACAAGCTCAGGTGTCACAGAGAGTCAGCTGTTTCCCCTCTGGTTCAGATTCTGACAGCCGGCTGTGTGTGTGTGTGTGTGTGTGTGTGTGTTTTGTAAGATTTACTGTCTCAGATTGGCCAGTTTCTTCTTTAGGAATGAAATGCATCTAAAAAAATAAAATAAAATAAATAAATAAATAAATATATTAATATATATATATATATATATATATATATATATATATATATATATATATATATATATATATATATATATATATATATATTGTATATATATATATATATATATATATATATATATATATATATATATATTGTTAAAAAAAGGAATAAGATCCATTAAAAAATTGTATAAATACACTTATTAATAAAATAAATATAAATATATATGATATATATTATTAAAATAAAGGAATGAAATGCATTTAAAAAAAAATAAAAATAGAAGATAAATAAAAAAATAAATTAAAAAAAAGGAATGAAACGCATAGGAAGCAGTGTGTGTGTGTGCGAGTGCATGCATGAGTGTGTGTGTGTTCTGGTTAAGCTGAGCAGCAAACATGGAGGAGTCAAACAGCATCATGTCTCCTTCCTCCTCACGAGAAACGTGAATGAAGGCTGAAGTGAAGGCTGAAGGCGCCGCAGCTCCTTCCAGGACGTTTCAGCAGATTTAGCTCAACAGTCTCAGGGATCAGAAACACAAAAGCTGCTTCTCAGATCCAGTTGGGTCTTCAGTCCTAGAGACCAGGGAAGCAGGACCGAGGTCCAAAACCTGGACCTGGACCGACCAGCAGACTTCTGGGACTCTGGTCTTCATATAATAATAATAATAATTAAAGCTGCAAGCAGCGATGAACGGGCCCTCACGCGTGCAATTTTCACCAATAAAAGTCAAGGACTCTAAACTAAGTCTAATGACACCACCACGACTCTTTATGTCAAACCATTCAAAAGTTAAGGCAGAAAATAGGGACTATCAAATATGGACCAAACAGGTTAAGGGGGGGCTTTTTGGCGTCTATCGTCGCCACGGTAACGCTTTTGATTGAGAAAAGTAATGCGCGTTGTCGCAGGATGGAGACGCACATTTTGATGTATAACACACCTGGAAAAACGAGAAAAACAATTCCTACAGATACAATAGGGCCTTCGCACTGTCAGTGCTAGGGCCCTAATAATAACTAGAAAAATGTCCTCGCTGAAATTTTGAGAGTGCCACGGGGGGCTGCTTCCCATTTGTGCACATTCCTGCATTTTTCAGCAATAAAGGTGAAGGACTCAAAACTAAGTCTGATGACACCACCTGGTTGCCCCGGCAACAAGAACCTCGACTTCAGAACCTTCCGGTTTGGCTGTGTGAAAAACCCAGATTTTGGCTTCTGACAAGCTCTCAAATAACTCTGATTTGTGATCAAACCGTAGCTCGTAGCAGAAAAAAGAAAACATCGTGAGAGACACGGAAGCTGGCAGATTCTGACAATCTTCATTTTATTCAGATATTCTTTAAAATGAGTGAGTAAGCTCAGTGCGAAGACAGAGTGAGATTCTTTTGAAGAAAACTTTTGACTACATTACAGCCAATGGGGACTGAGACAGGTATTGGCGCTGCTCTAGCCCCCCCCGTTTAAATGTTGTGCATACCCCGCCTGTGAAAGTCACATTTTATGAATCCCAACACCTATATCTACATTCTGACCAAAAATGATTTGTCTCCCTTTTACGGTTTGGCCGTGAGCTCGATTTACAAATAAAAATTAAGGTTATTTTTTACTCTTTCCCACACTCTAGCAACTGACAGCCCCACTCTAGATTTGACAAAAAAGTGATTTCCAGTCCTCGCTTGAGTGCTCATATCTTGAAAAGTATACATCTTAGGAAAAAACTGTTTGGGGTTTGGAGAGGGAAGAGAAGTTTTCCTCCGTTTTGAAGTTTGAATGACATTTATACGTGCAAGTATGAGAAGTTAGGTGACTCAGAATGAAGGTGAATTTTGGCTTTTTTTTTTACTTTTTCCCATTCACTTTGAATGGGGTTTTTTGGCCGTTTTTTTGGGAATAACTTTGGGAAAAATGGGAATTTCATCACCAAAAGTCATAGCATACTATTCCCAATCGAGACACATGTTTTGATATATGATTCGCCTGGGTCCTCCGAAATCTGTAGGAGGAGTAGCGAACCGAAATCTGTCCGGAAAATGAATGAAAAAATAAACACGCAGGATAACAATAGATGCCCCGTGGCGCTAATAATAATAAATGTTATTTATATAGAACCTTTCTTAACAAAGTTACAGAGTGATAAGAGGTTAATGCTGTCTTATGTTCAAAGGATAAGAACATAAGACAGCAATAACCAGGTCTAAAATTAATAACAATATTCACACCACAATAAAAGCTTTTCTATAAAGGAATGTTTTTCGTAAAGATTTAAAAGCAATGGGGGTTTAGTAGAGCCGATCTCAGCAGGTAAAGGGTTCCAGAGTTTGGGGGCCCGGACTGCAAAATCTCCATCACCTTTGGTCACAAGCCAGGAGTTAAAAGCTTTTTAAAATAACTAGGGGCTTAGTTATTTAGGGCCTTAAAAGTCAGCAATAGAATGTTAAAATCACTGCGATATTAAACTGGAAGCAGGTGAAGGGACGACAGGATTGGAGGGATGTGATCAGACGAGCAGCAGCGTTTTGTACCAACTGGAGACGGTGGAGTGATGGCTGAGAAATACCGGAGTAAAGATGTTACAATAATCCAGATCCGAGACAGAATAAAAGCAGGGACAACTTTGTGGAGATTATCAGGAGATAAAAAAGATTTGACTTTGGAAAATCAGCTTCAGCTGGTAAAAACAGGACTGCACTTTCCTAAATTGTCCATTAAAACAAAGGCCAGAGTCAAATAAAACCCCCAGATTCATAGCAGTTGTAGTGTGACAGGTTCCTAGCAGTTGTAGTGTGACAGGTTCCTAGCAGTTGTAGTGTGACAGGGTTCCTAGCAGTTGTAGTGTGACAGGTTCCTAGCAGCTGTAGTTTGACATGTTCCTAGCAGTTGTAGTGTGACAGGGTTCCTAGCAGTTGTAGTGTGACAGGTTCCTAACAGTTGTAGTGTGACAGGGTTCCTAGCAGTTGTAGTGTGACAGGGTTCCTAGCAGTTGTAGTGTGACAGGGTTCCTAGCAGTTGTAGTGTGACAGGTTCCTAGCAGTTGTAGTGTGACAGGGTTCCTAGCAGTTGTAGTGTGACAGGTTCCTAGCAGTTGTAGTGTGACAGGTTCCTAGCAGCTGTAGTTTGACAGGTTCCTAGCAGTTGTAGTGTGACAGGGTTCCTAGCAGTTGTAGTGTGACAGGTTCCTAGCAGTTGTAGTGTGACAGGTTCCTAGCAGTTGACCTATGACCTAGTGTAAACTTGTCTAAAATGTGTTGAAAAAGGTGATTTAGAGGCTTATCTTTTCACAGAAGAAATTTTAAGACAGGTCAAGGTTGTCTTAAAGTTAAGAAAAAAGTCAAAAACAAATTTGAGAACTTTTATTTCAAGAATACCATTTATTCTTAAGTTTTTTCTTAAGAAGAAACTTAAGAAGAAAGTTGAGAAAATACTTAAGAACCTTTTTGGGAGAATATGACTTCTTGTCTTTTTTCTTCTTAAGACTGAACTTAAGAAAAAAATGACACTTAAGAAGATTTTTCTTCTTAAGAATGTTTTGTGAATCTGGCCCCAGGTCTGGAGGAACCAGAACCACCCCAAACCCCCTAGTCCAGCACGGAGGTGGAGGGTCATGATTTGGGTTTGTGTCCCAAAGACAAACGGAAATCCGTCTGATGGTGGAAGAGTGACTGAAACTGGAAAGACCTGGTCCAGGTCTGGACCTGAACCTGGTACTGTGGTGGACCTGAAACACACAAGAGACCAGACCAGGAAACAGAACCAGGTCTAACGTTGGGCCCTTTTCATGTGTGGGAAGTGAAATTCCCTGTTGTTTGACCTGACTGGGCCAATAAACCTGATTCTGATTATTATGATTATGAACTAGTCGTCCAGAACCACCAGAGACCTGATCAGCAGGAAACCACCACACACACACACACACACACACACACACACACACACACACACACACACACACACACACACACACACACACACACACACACACACACACACACACACACACACACTCACACACTCCCTCAGGCTGTACATCACCGTCCAGCAGCTTCTCACTGCAGCCACGCTTCCTGTTAAAAGGCTGTGAGTGTGTGTGTGTGTGTGTGTGTGTGTGTGTGTGTGTGTGTGTGTGTGTGTGTGTGTGTGTGTGTATGTGTGTGCTCAGCTTGTGTGTGTGTGTGTGTTTATGCCTCCTGTCTCCGTTCATTTATTCAGCAGACAAAAACTCAGACGGAGGCACAGACTGTGCATATGTGTGTGTGTGTGTGTGTGTGTGTGTGTGTGTGTGTGTGTGTGTGTGTGTGTGTGTGTGTGTGTGTGTGTGTGTGTGTGTGTGTGTGTGTGTGTGTGTGTGTGTGTGTGTGTGTGTGTGTGTGTGTGCGTTTTGTAAGATTTACTGTCTCAGGTTGGCCAGTTTCTTCTTTAGGAATGAAATGCATATACATATATATATATATATATATATATATATATATATATATATATATATATATATATATATATATATATATATATATATATATATATATATTAATAAAATAAATATATATCCTATATATAATGTAAAAAGGAATGAAATGCGTTTAAAAAATAAAGAAGTTAATAAAATAAATAAATAAATATATATAGAAATAAATATATATATATATATATATATATATATATATATATATATATATATATATATATATATATATATATATATATATATATATTAATAAAATAAAAATATATGATATATTAAAATATATAAGATATATATTATTTAGAAAAAAGGAATGAAATGCATAGGAAACAGTGTGTGCGTATGTGTCTGTTTTTGTGTATGTGTGTGTGTGTGTGTGTGTGTGTGTGTGTGTGTGTGTGTGGGTGTGTGTGTGTGTGTGTGTATGTGTCTGTTTATGTGTGTGTGTTGAGGCAGCAGTAGGAGGTGATGAAGAGGAGAATCTTCCTTGTTCTGTTTGTTTCTAACCTCAAGTGACATATTGGTGTCACGTATGGATGTGTGTGTGTGTGTGTGTGTGTGTGTGTGTGTGTGTGTGTGTGTGTGTGTGTGTGTGTGTGTGTGTGTGTGTGTGTGTGTGTGTGTGTGTGTGTGTGTGTGTGTGTGTGTGTGTGTGTGTGTGTGTACATACACACACACACACACCTGTGCTGACTCAGATCTCCCTCTTTCATCATGTTGTTGCACCTGTTCTTTAATCTCACCGTGATTCCTGACCTGGACCAGAACCAGAACCTGGACCAGAACCTGGTCCAGATCCAGACCTGCAAGTCTGGATCTAGACCAGAACCTGGACCAGAACCAGGACCCACAATAACAGAAGCACGATTTATGCTAACGTCCCCCCCGTCGATCTTTCTCCCGCTGACACCACGGAGCTGCAGGAGAAACAGTTCCAGGAACCATCAGTACAGTAGTACAGTTCTGCACGCCTGCAGGCTGCTGGGAGGTCACGCGGTCGCCACGGCGACGACCCCCGACCCCCCCCACCCCGGGGTGACGGGGCAGCAGGAAGAGAGCAGAACTCAAACACATATTTACCCTGGAAACGGAGGGCAGGCGGGTGTGCAGGTTCACCTGTCCTTGTGGGGACCGGCGTGAGTGTAATGATGAGGGACGACGGGGACGGGGGGGACCGGGGACGAGGGGGGGGGACATGGTGGGGGGGGGGGCAGGGACCAGGGACGAGGGGGGCGCAGGTTTGGTTCCAGGGCTGGACATGTCCGGTGTTTGGGCTGGACTGGTTAAATCAGGGACGGTCCTCACAAGGGTGGAAGAGTAAACATGTGTGTGTGTGTGTGTGTGTGTGTGTGTGTGTGTGTGTGTGTGTGTGTGTGTGTGTGTGTGTGTGTGTGTGTGTGTGTGTGTGTGTGTCTGTGTGTGTGTGTGTGTGTGTGTGTGTGTGTGTGTGTGTGTGTGTGTCGGGGGGTTTCAGGACAACAAGGATGGAGTCAGAGAGCAGCACTGCCGTCACAACCAATCAGCATCAAGCTGCTTCCAGGGAGAGAGAGTGTGTGTTTTCTCTCCTCTGTCATTCACTTTCCTCCTCTAACTTTAAAAAAAAATTATAATTATTATTTAATTTATTTGGAACATGTATATAAAAAAATAAAATAAACAGTATCATCTTCATATGCACATAGGTTGGAAAAAGGAGTAGGAAGAAGATTACACTTTTTCCAGGACCAGGTCCAGGTCCTGGTCCTGCTGCTAACGGTAGCTAACGATAGCTAACTGCTGCTAACTGCTATTAATGGTAACTAAAGGTCGTTAACTGCAGCTAACGCTCGTTAACTGCAGCTAATGGTATGCTGCTAACGTTGGATAACTGCTCCTTACGGTAGCTATCTGCTGCTAACAGTAGCTAACTGTTGTTAATGATAGCTAAAGGTTGTTAACTGCAGCTACCGGTCGCTAACTACAGCTAACGGTAGCCAACTGCAGCTAACAGTCGTTAACTGCAGCTAACGGTCGTTAACTGGGATTTTTCAAAACGTAGAGGGGGAAATATCCGTTTTTGAGAAATTTTGAGAAAAAAGACGAAATGTCGAGAAAAAGGACAAATTTTTCAGAAAAAAGTCAAAATTTTGAGAAAAAAGTCGAGAAAAAAAGTCAAAATTTTGAGAAAAAAATCGAGAACAAAGGTCAAAATTTTGAGAAAAAAGTTGAGAAAAAAGTCAAAATTTTGAGAATAAAGTTGAGAAAAAAAGTCAAAATTTTGAGAAAAAAGTCGAGAAAAAAGTCAAAATTTTGAGAAAAAAGTCGAGAAAAAAGTCAAAATTTTGAGAAAAAAGTCAAAATTTCAAGAAAAAAGTTGAGAAAAAAGTCAAAATGTTGAGAAGTAACTCCACTTCTCTGTCACTCCAAACCAAAGACTCTGGTTCATCTTGGAAGTAACTGGAAGTTACTCGTGTCATTTGTTGATGTTTTTTTCCAGGATTCTGATTGGCTAGCATGGCTTTATCTTCTCGTTACACTGCCCCCTGTAGGTTTGGCTGCTCATAGCACCTTAACAGCTATTTATGCAGGTTCCTGGAAATGATGGGATTTTTATAAACGTAGAGGGGGAAATATTCGTTTTTGAGAAATTTGGAGACATTTGGAGAAAAAAGTCGAAATGTCAAGAAGAAAGTCGAAATTTTGAGAAAAGAGTCGAAATTTGGAGAAAAAAGTCAACATTTTTAGAAAAAAGTCGAGAAAAAAGTTGAAATTTTGAGAAAAAAGTTGAAATTTTGAGGAAAAAAGTCGAAATGTCGAGAAGAAAGTTGAAATTTTGAGAAAAAAGTCGAGAAAAGTTGAAAGTTTGAGAAAAAGTCGATTTTTTGAGAAAAAAGTCGAAATTTTGAGAAAAAAGTCAAAATTTTGAGAAAAAAGTCAAATTTTTGAGAAAAAGTCGAAATTTTGAAAAAAAAGTCGAAATTTTGAGAAAAAGTCGAAATTTTGAAAAAAAGTCGAAATTTTGAAAAAAAGTCAAGAAAAAGAAAAAAATTTGAGAAAAAAATTTGAGAAAAGAATCACAATTTTGAGAAAAAGTCCAAATTTTGAGAAAAAAGTCAAAATGTTGAGAAGTAACTCCACTTCTCTGTCACTCCAAATGAAAGACTCTCGTTCATCTTGGAAGTAACTGGAAGTTACTCGTGTCATTTGTTGATGTTTTTTTCCAGGATTCTGATTGGCTAGCATGACTTCATCTTCTCGTTACACTGCCCCCTGTAGGTTTGGCTGCTCATAGCACCTTAACAGATATTTATGCAGGTTCCTGGAAATGATGGGATTTTCAAAACGTAGAGGGAAATATCCGTTTTTGTAAATACCCGGCTGTGTGTAAACGTGGCCTGAGAGTCCTCAGGCTCGCCTCTACCGGTCTCTGCCGGTCTCTGCCGGTCTCTGACGGTCTCTGCCGGTCCTCCCCGCTCTCGGATGTCTCAGGCCGTCCCCCTCCGCCTCCTCGTCCCTCCGGCTGTAATTTATTCCACAAACGTCCCCGTGAACAGAAGCTGTTAAGGCTCCGGCGCGGGGCTTTAATGGAGCTGCTTTGGTTATGTAATGATTAAAAGGCTGAACCCGGGCCGTTAACGGCGCCGTAAATCAGCGCAGGAGCTTTTATCGCCGCTGTAGAGCAGAGACTCGGCGTGGCTCGGCCGGCGGCCCACGCCGAGGTCAGGACGCCGGGTTTACGGCGGTGCTGCAGGCGCTGCAGACGCCCTTCACCGCTCCAGCTGCCCGACAAGATACCGCTAAAGCTGCTAAATCTGCAGGCTGGAGTTTCTATAACCAGACGGCTTTCTGTTTTAAAATGTTTATTAATATACAGTACAAACACACTTAGGGGTGGGCAAAAATATCGATATGGCAACATATCGCGATACTTTTCCAGCCGATTCAATATCGATATTCAAAATTTGAATATAGATTTTTTTTTATTTTTTTTTTATTTTTTCCCCGATCTTTTTCCCATTATATCCCCCAGTGCTCCTACCTAAGTGACAGTCCTCGGCATTGCCACTCTCTACCAACCCTGGGAGGGCCCTGCACTGAGCTCAGGTTTTATTTCACGTTTTATTTCATTTTATAATTTATTTTTTATATAACACAATTGCCTGTCCTTAAAAAATGAAAAATAATGGACAGAGGTTTATTTATTTATGGATTTATATCTATAATATATATCTAATTAAAGCAACCTCATACTATATTTAATGTTAATTTCATATGATGTAAATAATATGAAAAACATATACAAATATGTTGTAACTTTAGCTTGTATAGTTATAATAAAACATTGTTTTGACTCAGTTTGTCCCATGAATTGTCACTATAATCTGATGAACGTGCAACTCGGATTTTAAGATCCATCACTATCTGATGTACATATATACAACTTGGATTTTAAGATGTTTAATGGATTTTAAAATTTTTCGGTGAACTATGTAGAATATAATAATCGGGATATCGCATAATCGGGATATCGCAATGTGTATCGTATCGTGGCTCAAGTATCGTGATGCGTATCGTATCGTGAGGTCCTTCCCAATACCCACCCCCTAAACACACTGCAAAAACTCAAAATCTTACCAGGAATATTTGTCTTATTTCTAGTTAAAATGTCTCATTTTTAGTCAAAAAATGTCATTACACTTAAAACAAGACTCATTACCAGAAAAATAACTTGTTATTTGACCATTTTCACCTGTTTCAAGTAAATTTTCACTGGAAATAAGTAGAAAAATCTGCCAGTGGGACAAGATTTATCTTCTCATTACAAGCAAAATTAAAGCTGCAAGCAGCGATGAACGTTCCTCCACCCTTGTGCACGTTCAGGCTGCAGTGGAAGCTTGTATGACTTGCATGTTCAGAATGGAAACCTGATTAAATGTACAGATTTTAGGTCAAATTGGACAAAGTATGTGTAATTTAGAACAACTTTTATGTTCATGGCGAGACACCGAAATTTCTAAATCTCTAACGGCGACGCCCTTCGATTAAAACTTACAGTTTTCTCTGTCAGTCATCGTCAATGTCTTACCTATTATCTGACCAACTTTGAAATCAATAAACTGATCTCGCTTGGAGCACAGATGCATACTAGAAGACATGACAATTCCTGGTGCCAACAGGTGGCGCTACAACCGATCCTGAATATTCCACCACATATGTCTTCAGGCTCAGCCTACAATCATGCACATACGTTTTCAACCACATCAAATCATGTATTGCTGAATTACAGCCAATTGATGTTTGATGGCGAGGCTTAAAAATGACCTCAAACTTCGCCGGATCACTACGGTCACGCCCTCTGGTAAAAACGTAAAAGCTTCACAATTTAGCGTCAACCATGTGTCTAGATTGTACAAATCAAGTTGTGAGCCAATCCGATAAAATCTCTAGGAGGAGTTCGTTAAAGTACGAGCCCTGGAAATGACCATAATTCATAAAAAATGACATTTTCTGTTCAAAATGCCGGACTTCCTGTGTAACTTAGAGCATGGGTCCAAGAGACTTTTTTGTAGGGCTTTGTCTGATATAATAGACACATAAAGGACATTGCTGTAAGTCAAACCATATTATGGGACTCGTCGAAAAACATAAAATAGGAGCCCATTCTTGTGGACCCATGCCTGTCGCCCATAAAATACGTAATTTTTCGCGACTCTGGAAGCGTGTGCAAAATTTGGTGAGTTTTCGAGCATGTTAAGGCCTCCAAAAAGGCAATTCATTTCTGGCGAGAATAATAATAATAATAATAATTAAAGCTGCAAGCAGCGATGAACGGGCCCTCGCACTCACGGCCACCGCCCCCCATTAGCATATCAGAAATGACACCACCCATGACTTCCTATGTCAAACCATTCAAAAGTTATAGCAGAAAAAAGGGAAAACCAATCAGAAGAAGGGGCGGGGCTAATTCAGGCCAATGAAGGTCAAGGACTCCATACAGAATCTGATGACCCCACCCTCGACTCTCTATGTCAAAACATTATGTTATGGCATATAAAAGTTTTCTAGGGGGCGCTGTTGAGCCGTTAGGCCACGCCCATTAATGCAAACCATGAAATATCACATTTTCCGCCAGGCCTGGCTTGCATGCAGAATTTGGTGACTTTTGGAGAACTATCAAATATGGACCAATCAGATGAAGGGTGTGCGCGCTTTTTGGCGTGTAGCGTCGCCACGGTAACACTTTTGAAAGAGAAAAGTAATGCGCGTGGTCGCAGGATGGACACGCACATTTTGATGTATAACACCACCTGGGTGCACGTTACGGTTCGGGCCGTATTAACGAAGGAATGGCATATATTGCTGCAAAATTACGCGATTAATTCAGAATGTTCAAAATGGCCGACTTCCTGTTGGGTTTGGGCCATGGCGCCAAGAGACCTTTCTTTAAGTGCCATGATACAGGTGTGTACCGATTTTTGTGCATGTACGTCAAACCGTATCGTGGGGCTTGAGGCACAAAGTTTTCTAGGGGGCGCTGTTGAGCCATTAGGCCACGCCCATTAATGTAAACCATTAAATATCACTTCTTTTTTGCAAAATTTGGTGACTTTTTGTGCACGTTTAGGGGGAAAAAAAGGCCCTCATTTTGTTCAGATTACTGGGAGGATGATGGTCTGTAAAGTAATCAGATTACAGATTACTGGGAGGACGATGGTCTGTAAAGTAATCAGATTACAGATTACTGGGAGGATGATGGTCTGTAAAGTAATCAGATTACAGATTACTGGGAGATGACGTTCTGTAAAGTAATCAGATTACAGATTACTGGGAGGATGACGTTCTGTAAAGTAATCAGATTACAGATTACTGGGAGGATGATGGTCTGTAAAGTAATCAGATTACAGATTACTGGGAGGGATGATGGTCTGTAAAGTAATCAGATTACAGATTACTGGGAGGACGATGGTCTGTAAAGTAATCAGATTACAGATTACTGGGAGGATGATGGTCTGTAAAGTAATCAGATTACAGATTACTGGGAGGAGGAGGTCTGTAAAGTAATCAGATTACAAATTACTGGGAGGTTGACGGTCTGTAAAGGTTGACGGTCTGTAAAGTAATCAGATTACAAATTACTGGGAGGTTGACGGTCTGTAAAGTAATCAGATTACAGATTACTGGGAGGTTAAATCCGTCGTCTCAGCTGCAGAAATACATGTAAACCCTCATTATGGACGTTTAGCTGTCGTTGGCTCGAGGCTGAGAGTGTGTGTGTGTGTGTGTGTGTGTGTGTGTGTGTGTGTGTGTGTGTGTGTGTGTGTGTGTGTGTTGTGTGTGTGTGTGTGTGTTCAAGGCTGGCATTTGTCTCAGTCGCTGCTTCTGTTCCCAAATCCTGAATTTATTCATGAGTCGCTGTTGACTCAGGAATCTGGCTCACCTGTACACACACACATGTACACACACACATGTACACACACACACACACACACACACACACACACACACACACACACACACACACACACTCTCCAACCTGCCAGGTTTCTCCCTCGTCTCTTTGTACCTTAAACCCCCAGAATGCTTAGCAAACGGGGACCTTTGAAGCCCGGATGGGGGGGGGGGGGGGTTCTGGGGGGTTCTGGGGGGGCGGGGGGTTCTGGTTCTGGTTCTGACGAGATCTGAGTCCGACTGCAGCCACCGGCGCCAGGAGGAACCAGAACCCGGACCGACGCCAACCCCAGGGCAGGAAAGTGGAGCAGATAGTCAGGAGTCAGGAGCCGGTCCAGGGACTCTCCGGGGGGGGGCAGAACCGGGGGGGCCAAGTTCCCCCGGACCACCGGTTCTGCTGCCAGGGACCGGTCCCAGACCACGACTCGGCCAACCGGAACCAGAACTGGACCCTGGCACCTCTAAACCCAGACCTCCTCTCTAGAGGAGAGTAGACAGTAGGAGTAGACAGTAGGGAGTAGGGCAGGGATATTCAATTGGCGGCCCGCGGGCCACATGCGGCCCGCCAGGAGCTTTTATGTGGCCCCTGGTCATATTTCAAAAAAAGGGGGTGTTTGTTGAAAAAAAAAAATATATAATATTTTTTTTTTTTTAATAATATTTTTATAAACTGGCTACTATGGTACTATGGACTAAATGCTTAATATAATATTCAAATAAGGAAATCTTGGTGGAAAGTGGTGCTTTGTCATTATGGCGTGTTTTATTAAAAGTAGGTCAATATTAACTTCATTCAACTTCACATCAAGTTTGCACAATGCATGGTTTCAAAATTAACTTGCATTCAAAATACCGTATTTTCTGGACTATAAGCCGCACTGTATATAAGCCGCACCCACTTTTATTTAAAAAAAAAAGATATGCAAGCCGCAGATATTTATGTTGTTAGATTAGATATTTACTACATGTACAGAAGATTTAGAACTGTAAATGATGTACATGTTTGTACCTAAATAGATCTTTCCTAACAGTGTCTTTTAACACGGCAGCAACTTTGCTGATTAAAACGGGACAGAACCAAGAGAAAATAACCGGTATTTATTTATCTATTTATCTGTTTGAAATCTGCTTCTACTTCTATCTGCTAAAGAAGAAGTAGCGTATTCTTCTTTGCATTTATTTTGTCTTAGTTTTTATTCTAATTCCGGTTAGAGCACCCCGAGCGGTGGAAGAAAAATCCACAGAATAGCTGCACCTTTGTATAAGCTGCTGGTTCAAAACCTATGAAAAAAGTAGCGGCTTATAGTCCAGAACATACGGTAATATTTATTTATCTGAATATTATATTTAACATTCACAATTACTAAATCTGGACACAATTAAAACATAATTCATATGTAAACTAGATATATTCAAATGTATAATACAAATGTATTATATTTACATAACTCTTCGTCTTTGAGTGCAAAATACATTTTGAAAACCCCCACATTTTCAAATTGTGCGGCCCTCTCCATACAGTCCTTTTGCAGATGTGGCCCCCGGCCCAATCTAGTTGAAGACCCCTGGAGTAGGGAGTAGAAGGTTGTCAGACGTCTCGGTCCGGCTCCCTCTGGAACCGGTCCCAACGTGGTACCGGCGATGCAGACTGGGGTCCGGGTCCGTTTGTGTCCGGAATGAACCGGTTTCCCCCAGTCCTGGACCCCCACGAGGCCCCCCGGGGCCCAACATTTCACTGGTCAAGGTGACCAAACTTACTTATGTTTTTGAAAAGATCCATGTCTGTAGATGATATTCTGGTATAAAACCTTCCTGAGTGGCAGCTGGATCAGAGTTATCAGCTCATGAAGTTCAGAAAATTACATTTTAGATGCTGCTGCATATCCTGGTTTAGACTCATGTTCAGGAAATCTGTCAATGTTTCACTATATTGTCTTTGGTATCATTTTTAAAGGGGACATTAATCATCATTCAAGCTAAGATGTGATACTGTACATTTCCTGAATCCTTATGCTCCTGTGAGTATTCCAGTTTTTGTATTTTGTGTCTCTGTTGTTCCTAGATGACACAGGGATAAAAGATAGTATATCGTTTAGGCCAGGGGTCGGCAACCCAAAGTGTTGAAAGAGCCATATTGGACCAAAAACACAAAAAACAAATGTGTCTGGAGCCGCAAACATGAAAAGTCTTGTATAAGCCTTAGAATGAAGACAAATGGCGAAAGGCGAAATGTCGAGAAAAAAGTCGAAATGTTGAGAAAAAAGTCGAATGTTGAGAAAAAAGTCGAAATGTTGAGAAAAAAGTCAAAATTTTGAGTAAAAAAGTCGAAATGTCGAGAAAAAAGTCAAATGGCGAGGAAAAAGTCAAAATGTCAAGATTAATGTTGAAGTACAATCTTGACAAAAAAGTCGAAAATGTCGAGAAAAAAGTCAAAATTTTGAGGAAAAAAGTCGAAATGTCGAGAAAA
>NC_084608.1:36569231-36725367 GCF_033807715.1 Cololabis saira
TTCTACTCACCCGTAGTCGACTCTTCTGTAATGATCCAGAAGAGGGCGGTAATGCACCGGAAAAAACTGGATGCCAACCGCCAATAAACCTCAAGAAGAAGAAGACTCCTCTGTAGCGCCATAGACATATATACATGTATATATGTCTATGTGTAGCGCCATGTTTGCTGTTTCCTAAAGTAAACTTCCACCACCACCAACTACAAAGAGACGCCAAACTGAACCACTACCCGTGGATAGAAACAGAAAACGTGTGTTTGCCGAGAAGTGGCTGCATGATGTTACGCGGCGACGCGCACCGTACGTTCACGCTCCCGCGTATCCTACCCCGTAAGCTCTGCGTTGGTGCAACGCGGAACCATAAATCAGCCAGCGTCCGTCACTGCGTGCAGCAGTTACCTGCAAGACGCTGCTCTGATTATGGCTCAAAGTTTATGAAAACCCCAAATAAAAAATAAATTAGAGAATATTTTATGAAATCAATAAACAATTCCATCATCAAAATTATAACAAATAAAGGTTCAACATATCTTGCTTTGAATGTAATAAGACTAGGTAATATATTAGTTTCACCTTTTAAGTTGAATTATTGAAATAGATTCACTTTTACACCATATTCTAGTTGAATTATTGAAATAGATTAACTTTTACACCATATTCTAGTTGAATTATTGAAATAAATTAACTTTTACACCATATTCTAGTTGAATTATTGAAATAAATTAACTTTTACACCATATTCTAGTTGAATTATTGAAATAGATTAACTTTTACACCATATTCTAGTTGAATTATTGAAATAAATTAACTTTTACACCATATTCTAGTTGAATTATTGAAATAAATTAACTTTGTAAAGGACCATATTGAGCCATTCATCTTTATAAGTGAATAAATATCGTTTTGCCTATAACTTATTCCTGCATCCCTCTTTTATCGATCCGGCGAGACGGGTCACTGGTTTTTGGAGGCCCAAGTCACATATCCAGGGGCTCCTCTGAGCACCAGACCAAAATAATTATGTGCAGCCCTGTCTATATGGCACTTTGTTTAATTTGAAAAACTGTATTTGAAGTAGACAGTGTTTTAAGTTGGTCTACATGGCACTTTTTTGAAAGAAAATACAAAAGGTCAAAAAGGAAATTCTTTCTTTGTGTTCATTTGATTCCCAATTAAGACACAATGGTAAGAAATTATTTACATTATGGGCTTAAAACTGCCTTGAAATGCGAAATAACAGAATTTTAAACATGCGATTAATCGCGATTAACTTTTGAAATTCTGCGATTAATCGCGATTAAAAAAAATAATCGTTTGACAGCCCTAATATATATATAATATATATATATATATATATATATATATATATATATATATATATATATATATATATATATATATATATATGTGTGTGTGTGTGTCATGGTAAGAGCTACCGTGTTTTTCACCGACAGCGTAGTGAAAGATTAGCCAGACGTGTCAGGAAATGGCCAAACAATAAACAATGGTTACCCTTGACCCAACGCTCAGCTTTAAAAACCACGTTAAAAACTGAGAAACGCTGAAGTTTAATTTTAATGCTAATTTTAGATCCATCAGGAACTCACTCACAGTTTATTTGTACAGCACAATTCAACTCAAGGTCAAAGTGCTTTACATCAACATTAAAATCAGCAAGACACAATTAAAACATACATAACAAATAAAATGAAAATAAAATGATGAGAAAAAAGGGGTAAAATAATAGAAAGCACAAGTTGTTAAAAAGTCAGGGCAGTAGATCCAGCAGGTTCATCTCATTCTTACAATGGCAAGAATTACGTTTCTATACGGTCAAAACGTACAAAGACCTGGTCAAATACAAGATTACAGTAATCTGTAACAATTCGTGCGGTGAATTAAACCATTCCAGTCTGTATCTGAATGCTGTTTTACCGCATTTTTATACAGGACTGTCTCAGAAAATTAGAATATTGTGATTTTCTGTAATGCATTTACAAAAACAAGAATGTCATACATTCTGGATTCATTACAAATCAACTGAAATATTGCAAGCTTTTTATTATTTTAATATTGGCCGATCATGGTTTAAAGTTTAAGAAAACTCAAATATCCTATCTCAAAAAATTAGAATATTCTGGGAATCTTAATCTTAAGCTTTGTTCTGCTCTTTTACTTATTTGTTCTGCTCTTTTACTTATTTGTTCTGCTCTTTTACTTATTTTTCTATACTAATGTTTATGTAGTATTCCATCAACCTGCCAGGGACTACAGGTGGAAAACAAACTGCTACAACCTGGAACGATGCACGTTCTTATTGTGCACTGTCCCTGTGGAATAAATGACAATTTCATACAATTTATATATAAACTCTTCATATCTCTCTCTCATATATATATATATATATATATATATATATATATATATATATATATATATATATATATATATATATATATATATATATATATAATCTCTAGCAGCATCTGGTGGCGGAGCAGGGAACTGCAGCCGGTCTGGACTCATGATGTCTGGGGGGGTGATGGATGGATGGATGGAGGGATGATTGATAGGTGAATAAAGAAGGGATAAAGGGTGGATGTAGATGATGGATGAATAAAGGAGGGATGATGGAGGGATAGGAATGGGTGATATTTTACAGTTCACGATAAACCGTCAAAAAAATTCCCCACAGTAAGAATTTGTATCTCACGGTAAAAATGATAAATTCCTGTTGATGACGTTTTTGTGTAGGGAGGGAGGGAGGGAGGGAGGAAGGAAGGAAGGAAGGAAGGAAGGAAGGAAGGAAGGAAGGAAGGAAGGAAGGAAGGAAGGAAGGAAGGAAGGAAGGAAGGAAGGAAGGAAGGAAGGAAGGAAGGAAGGAAGGAAGGAAGGAAGGAAGGAAGGAAGGAAGGAAGGAAGGAAGGAAGGAAGGAAGGAAGGAAGGAAGGAAGGAAGGAAGGAAGGAAGGAAGGAAGGAAGGAAGGAAGGAAGGAAGGAAGGAAGGAAGGAAGGAAGGAAGGAAGGAAGGAAGGAAGGAAGGAAGGAAGGAAGGAAGGAAGGAAGGAAGGAAGGAAGGAAGGAAGGAAGGAAGGAAGGAAGGAAGGAAGGAAGGAAGGAAGGAAGGAAGGAAGGAAGGAAGGAAGGAAGGAACCGCCCATCCCTATGGAGGGATGATGGATGGATGAATAAAGGAGGGATGACAGATGATGGAGGGATAAAGGAGGGATGATGGAGGGATGAACTAACTGTTCTTCTCCTCCTCCAGGGAAACTAACGGCCTACGACTCTGACGGAGACGGAGATTTCGACGTGGAAGACGCCAAAGTTCTGCTCGGCAAGTTCTCTCTCTTTAACTCCGGGGGGCGGGGGGGGGTCAAAGGTCAGCTGGGGGGGTCAAAGGTCAGCTGGGGGGTCGGCACTGCCGTGTGTTCCAGTCTGGTTCTGCTGGTTTCCCTCTGAAGTTCTGGGAACTGGTAGCAACACGCTGCTCAGAAACCTCTAGAGCCCCGCTGAGATCTTAGACTGGACCTGGTGGATCCTCCAGGAACCAGCCTGGTTCTGGTTCTGGTCCTGGTTCTGGTTCCAGGGACCGGTCTAGGTCCTGGTCTCTGAGACTCCGTGACCCGGGTGCAGCAGGAAACTGCTACGATTGATCACGTAGCCCAGCGATCGGAACCCGACATGTTTTAGAGCCATATTGGACCAAAGACACAAAAACTAATATGTCTGGAGCCGCAAAAACTGAAAAGTCTTGTATCAGAATTAGAATGAAGGAACACATGCTGCATGTTTCTATATTAGTTAGAACTGGGTCCTCGACTGCTAATGTAGCTGCTAATGTAGCTGCTAATGTAGCTGCTAATGTCTTTATGACTCTTTTTGTTACGCAAATCTACGTAAGCGTATCAGGGCCAGGCAGGAGAAAAATAAAATAATATTTTAGAGGAGGGAGATTTTTTTTTTCATTATGCACTTCCAGAAAAAAGTTGAAATGTCGAGAAAAAAGTTGAAATGTCGAGAACAAAGTTGAAATGTCGTGAAAAAAGTCAAAATGTTGAGGAAAAAAGTCAAAGTTTTGTGAATAAGGTTGAAAAGTTGAGGAAAAAGGTTGAAATGTTGAGATAAAAGTCGAAATGTTAAAGAAAAAAGACAAAATTTTGTGAATAAAGTCGAAATATCGAGATTAAAAATGAAAGGTAAAAAGAAGAAAAAAAGAGGAAAAAATAAGAAAAAAAGGAAAAAAGAAAAAAAAGTTCAGAAAAGTTCAGAAAAAAATCGAAATGTCAACAAAAAAGTTGAAATGTCGAGAAAAAAGTTGAAATGTCGAGATTAAAAAGGAAAGGAAAAAGGAAGAAAAAAAGAGGAAAGAAAGAGAAAAAAAATAAGAAGAAAAAGGAGAAAAAAAGTCGAAATGTTGAGATTAATGTTGAAGTACAATTTCGAGAAAAAAGTCGAAATGTGAAAAAAGTTGAAATGTCGAGATTAAAAAGGAAAGGTGAAAAAGGGAGAAAAAAAGAGAAAAAGAAGAAAAAAAGGAAAAAAAGTGAAAAAAAGGAGGAAAAAAAGGAAAAAAAGAGGAAAAAAGGAAAAAAAAAGGTGAAACATTTTGTAAAAAGCTCCAGGAGCCACTAGGGCGGCGCTAAAGAGCCCTGATGTAGGAGGTGGTGTCGTCGGCGTAGAGGCGTTGAAACTGTTGAAACGGTTAAAGAAGAGAGGAAATGTTCTGCTGATGTTCTTTAACTCTCTCTCTTCCTCTCTCATCATCCTCCTTTTTTATCCTTTAACCTCCCTCCATCACAACGCCTTCCTTTCCTTTTTCTCCTCCATCCCTCCGTTCCCTCCAGTTTTCTCCTCCCTCCTTTTCTCTCTTCCTCTTTTGGGAATAAAGTTGAAATGTTCAGAAAAAAGTTGAAATGTCGACAAAAAAGTCGAAATGTCGACAAAAAAGTCGAAATGTCGAGATTAAAAAGGAAAGGAAAAAGGAAGAAAAAAAGAGGAAAGAAAGAGGAAAAAAATAAGAAAAAAAGGAGAAAAAAAGTCCAAATGTTGAGATTAATGTTGAAATACAATTTCGAGAAAAAAGTCAAAATTTCGTGAAAACAGTTGAAATGTCGAGATTAAAAAGGAAAGGGAAAAAAAGAGAAAAAAAGAAAAAAGGTGAAAAAAGCAAAAAAAAGAGGGATAAAAAGGAGAAAAAAGAGGAAAAAATTGAAAAAAAAAAGGTGAAACATTTTCTAAAAAGCTCCAGGAGCCACTAGGGCGGCGCTAAAGAGCCCTGATGTAGGAGGTGGTGTCGTCGGCGTAGAGGCGTTGAAACTGTTGAAACAGTTAAAGAAGAGAGGAAATGTTCTGCTGATGTTCTTTAACTCTCTCTCTTCCTCTCTCACCATCCTCCTTTTTTATCCTTTAACCTCCCTCCATCACGACTTCCTTTCTTTTTGAGTTGCTCTCCATCCCTCCCTTCCCTACAGTTTTCTCCTCCCTCCTTCTCTCTCTTCCTCTTTTGGGAATAAAGTTGAAATGTTCAGAAAAAAATCGAAATGTCGACAAAAAAGTCGAAATGTCGAGATTAAAAAGGAAAGGAAAAAGGAAGAAAAAAAGAGGAAAGAAAGAGAAAAAAATAAGAAAAAAAGGAGAAAAAAAGTCCAAATGTTGAGATTAATGTTGAAATACAATTTCGAGAAAAAAGTCAAAATTTCGTGAAAAAAGTTGAAATGTCGAGATTAAAAAGGAAAGAAAAAAAGAGAAAAAAAGAAAAAAGGTGAAAAAAGCAAAAAAAGAGGGAAAAAAAGAGGAAAAAATTGAAAAAAAAAAAAAGGTGAAACATTTTCTGAAAAGCTCCAGGAGCCACTAGGGCGGCGCTAAAGAGCCCTGATGTAGGAGGTGGTGTCGTCGGCGTAGAGGCGTTGAAACTGTTGAAACGGTTAAATAAGAGAGGAAATGTTCTGCTGATGTTCTTTAACTCTCTCTCTTCCTCTCTCACCATCCTCCTTTTTTATCCTTTAACCTCCCTCCATCACGACGCCTTCCTTTCCTTTTGGGTTTCTCCTCCATCCCTCCGTTCCATCCAGTTTTCTCCTCCCTCCTTCTCTCTCTTCCTCTCTCGTCAGGCCTGACCAAAGACGGCGGCGGTAACGCCGACTCGCTCCAGGAGGTTCTCAATATTTTAGCTGACGAGGGCTCTGATTGGATCTATGGCTTCTTCACCTTCCTTTATGACGTAGCGTCGTCGCCGGCAGAGCCGGGCGGCGCCGAGGAGGCGGGGCATGATGAGGAGGAGGCGGGGCATGAGGAGGAAGAGGCGGGGCATGAGGAGGAGGAAGAGGGCGGGGCCACCAGGCCGGTTGAAGGGGTCATTCTGGACCTCCAGAACCAGTAGGGGGCGCCGTGGTCCTGAAGTCGAAATTTCGTGAATAAATTCGAAATTTCGTAAATAAAGTCGAAATTTCGAGAATAAAGTTGAAATACAATTCCGTGAATATTGTTGAAATTTCGAGAATAAATTCGAAATTTCGTGAATAAAGTTAAAATTTTGTGAATAAAGTCAAAATTTCTTGAATAAAGTCGAAATTTTGTGAATAAAGTCGAAATTTCGATAATAATGTTGAAATACAAATTCAAGAAAAAAGTGACATTTTGAGAATAAAGTTGAAATTTTGTGAATAAAGTTGAAATTTCGTGAATAAAGTCGAAATTTTGAGATTAATGTTGAAATACAATTTCAAGAAAAATGTCAAAATTTCGTGAATAAAGTCAAAATGTCGAGATTAATGTTGAAATACAATTTCAAAAATCAATAAATTTCGTGAATAAAGTCGAAATTTCGTGAATAATGTTGAAATACAATTTCAAGAATAAATTCAAAATTTTGTGAATAAAGTCAAAATTTTGTGAATAAAGTCGGAATTTTGTGAATAAAGTCAAAATTTAATGAATAATGTCGGAATTTGGTGAATAAAGTCGAAATTTCGAGAATAAAGTTGAAATACAATTTCGTGAATACATTTGAAATTTCATGAATAAATTAAAAATTTCGTGAATAAAGTTGTAATTTCGAGATTAATGTTGAAATACAATTTCATGAATAAAGTCGAAATTTTGTGAATAAATTCAAAATTTCGTGAATAAAGTCGAAATTTCAAGAATAAATTCAAAATTTCGTGAATAAAGTTGAAATTTCAAGAATAAAGTTGAAATACATTTCGACTTTTTTCTCGAAATTGTACTTGAACATGAATCTTTATACTGGGACGCACTGAACCCGGACCGGTTGGAGCAGGTCTGTTCGCCGGGTTCCACGGTAGCGTCGCTCCGACCCGGCAGTTTCTGACGGCTCGGGGCTCGGAGGGCTACGCTAGGCTAGCTCGGGGATTGGCAACACGCGGCTCTCTAGCGCCGCCCTAGTGGCTCCTGGAGCTTTTTCAAACATGTTTGAAAATGGAAATCGATGGGGGAGGGAAATATATGTTTGGTTTTAATATGGTTTCTGTAGGACAAACATGACACAAACATTCTGAACGTTTTCCAATGCTGTAAAAATGTGTAGAATAAATACAAAATTTCAACATTTCTGTTAACGAAGATTTGTACGGAAGAATATCAGGGAGAAAGGAGAAAAAATATTTGAGAGGGGAAGATTTTTTTTATTGTGCACTTCGAGAAAAAGGTCGAGATTGTTTAAATACAATTTCAAGAATAAAGTCAAAATTTCCCCTTTTTTTTCTCAACATTTCAACTTTATTCACAAAATTTTGACTTTCTTCTCAACATTTCAACTTTTTCTCGACATTTCGACTTTTTTCTCGACATTTCGACTTTTTTCTCGAGATTTCGACTTTATTGAAATTGTATTTCAACATTATTCTCGAAATTTCGACTTTATTCACAAAATTTCGACTTTTTCTCGAAGTGCATAATGAAAAAAAAATCTTCCTCCTCTAAAATATTTTTTTTATTTTTCTCCTGCCTGGCCCTAATACTGGGAAAAAGAGAAAAATAACTGAGGAGAAAAAGAGGATTCAACCTTTCTTGGAGCGAATAATTTGCATTCGTCGCCTGAATGTTTGCTCTGTAGCAAAAAGGTGTCCAATAATAAAAAGAGTCATGTGAAAGACATTAGCAGCTACATTTGCAGCCGATGACCCAGTTCTAACTAATATAGAAACATGCAATATGTGTCTTCATTCTAATACAAAACTTAATTTTTTGCGGCTCCAGACATATTTGTTTTTTGTGTTTTTGGTCCAATATGGCTCTAAAACATTTTGGGTTCCCGATCCCTGGGCTAGCTACTCAATGGGATGCTACGTAGCCGCCACGTAGCCGCTACGTAGCCGCCACGTGGTCTCGGACCCGAACTCACTGGTTGTATGTAGATATTTTAAAGTGTAAATCTTTGAGTTTGTTGTCTTAAAGTGTTTTTTTCTCATTTTATAAAACCTGTTTCCAACAAGTCACACGCAACTCCGATGTTGTGTGAAGTTGTTCCAGATGTTAGCGTTCACTTGTGCTGTGAAATAAAAACGTTTTTCTAATAAGATCTTCTTTTTTTTTGGTTTTTAAAGAAAATTTAATCAACATATTTTCAGCAGTTTTTAACTTGAAATTGTAGTTTTTCTCAGTAGTTTTTAAATAATTTGTGTCCGGGTTTCATGATGTCATGTAAGCTGGAACAGACTCCTCCCACATGGGTTAAATGGACGACATTGACATTAACGCGTAACTTCTGCTAAGCTACGATGCTAGCAGCTATTTTTTTTTTTTTTTTACAGTACAAACAGCGACAAAAGACAACATCAGTTACAATGACAAGGTGTGTGTGTGTGTGTGTGTGTGTGTGTGTGTGTGTGTGTGTGTGTGTGTGTGTGTGTGTGTGTGTGTGTGTGTGTGTGTGTGTGTGTGTGTGTGTGTGTGTGTGTGTGTGTGTGTGTGTGTGTGTGTGTGTAAATAATATGATGAAAGTAGATAAATAAATTAAGAATATTAATTTGAGTATAAATAAGTAAACAAATAAATAATTATCATATAAAGTGGTGTAGCACGATATAATATAAATATAGCATAATAATATAGTAACATCCTAATATAATATAATCATTTTTATATTATTATAACGTATAACAAAATGATATCACCATACTATAATATATAATAATACTATAGTTTAGCCGCTAATTTCTGATGTTACCGCTGTGACGAGGATGGGCGGGGCTTCGCTAGGACCTGCGGTCACCCCAGACTGGACCAAATTAGCAGTTAGCATCCTAGCTTCTGCTAAGCTACAGTGCTAACTCCTAGCATTAGCGTGCTCCGGCGGTTCTGGACCGGTCTGGACCGGTCTGGCAGTTCTCACAGGTGTGTGTCTCTCCTGAACTACAGACAGGAAGGAGGTGAAGAAGACGGGCAGAAGTAAAGGTAGAGTTCCTGCACGAGTCTGACTGACAGGTTGAGTAGAGAACCGTCAGGGTTGTCGGTTCAACTCCCACTAACGATGCACGGTGTGACCTGCATGATCCTGGTAGTTTGAAGGACTCTGAACCGGGATCAGGTTTCTGTGACCCAGGTTTGAGTCGTAGACGTCATGGTAGCCGGGCTGGTGTCGGTTCCTGGTGATGGGAGGTCTTCAGGCCCGTTGTGGATCTAGATCCTGGTCCAGGTGTCTGGTTGTATGGACCAGGACCAGGATCTGGATCCTGGTCCAAGTGTCTGGACCTCGTGGAACCCTATGAATCCAGCTCACCGACACATGAAAGTGGCCACATGTTGGACCTCGTGGAACCCAATGACTGCGTTTCCAGCATCAATAACCCTTTTCTAACCGGAATATTAGCAATAACCCGATTTTGCACGGCCATGTAAACACCAATAACCCCTTTGAATAACTGGAATTTGCTCATATTCGGGTTTTTAAAAACCCCAATATGACCCCTGGGTTACTCCTCAAGGCTGATTTATGGTCCGCGTTACACCAACGCAGAGATTACGGCGTAGGGTACGCTTACCCTACGCCGTAGGCTCTGCATCGATTTAACGCAGAACCATAATTCAGGCTTCATTTCCCCTCTGTCTCTGTTTCTCTCTCTCTTCAATATCATTCAAGCCTGTGTGATACTGAATGATATTAAGGGTGAAATCTACAGTCAGACATGACTGTACACAGTCAGATCAAGTGGGGTTGTGGACTTATCTCAGATTTAAAAATAAAAATAACAGGACGGAGCTCAGGATTCATCCATACAGTAAAGGGCTGCTTTATTACAAACAATTCCACCATATAAACATATAAATCTAGAATGTGTGTGTTTAACAGCTGACCTGTAGGTGTGTGTAGCAAAACACAGAACAGGAATTAGCGTCAGATCCTGATCTGGTCCCGATCCTTTATGGGCGCGTTTGCGCCGGCATATCATTAGAGCAAAAAAAATCTTTTGTGAATAGGACCTTAAAGCGGGGCAAATTGCAGGCGCAAATGTGGCGCAATTCACAGCGCTATTTGCGGGCGCAATCTATTCTTTGTGGATTTGGCCCCAAGTTCTGTTATGATGAACTTGGATGCTCGTCCATCAGCCCTCGTGCTGTTGTTGACCGTCTTTGACCACCTTCCCCTTGTGGCATGCCTTGCTGCGGTGCCTTGCTGCGGTGCCTTGCTGCGGTGCCTTGCTGCTGTGCCTTGCTGCGGTGCCTTGCTGCGGTGCCTTGCTGCGGTGCCTTGCTATGTTGCTCTGCTGTGCCGGACTCTGGTATCAGACTCTATTGTGCGTCTCCTCCTAGAAACGTTAACCGCCGGCGGTCCGGGGATCAGACTCCGACCAGGTAGCTACCGGAGGAACTTGCGGGGTTTTAATTAACTGATTTAACGATGATTAGCCGATTGTTTCTGTCCTCTTGTTTCTGCAGACGGAGGAAACACAACCAGAGGTACGGAACCGGTTATTGATAACTGTACTAACTAGAGTGGGAGAGTTGAATATATATATATATATATAATATCAATTAAATATTAATATTTAGGCAAAACATCACGACAGGCCGTGGTATACGCTCATTATATCACAGCTGAGGGGGCGTTTGTCATATAATGAGCGTATATCACGGCCTAAAGTGATATAATGAGCGTATATCACGGCCTAAAGTGATATAATGAGCGTATACCACGGCCTAAAGGGATATAATGAGCGTATATCACAGCCTAAAGTGATATAATGAGCGTATATCACAGCCTGAAGTGATATAATGAGCGTATATCACGGCCTAAAGTGATATAATGATCGTATACGACCGCCTAAAGTGATATAATGAGCGTATATCACGGCCTAAAGTGATATAATGAGCGTATACCACGGCCTAAATTGCTACCTTCAGGCTGTGATACCTTTCGCTACCTGCTGTAACCGTCCCAAAAATCAGTAACAGTTGGTTGTTGTCATGGAAACATTGTTGCTTCCCTGACGTGGAATGATCTGCTGTGATGAGGCTTTAGAATAGAAGCCGTGGTATAAGCTCATTATACCACAGTTAACAACCAATCAGATCATTATACCACAGTTAACAACCAATCAGATCATTATACCACAGTTAACAGGTTGATGTGAGCATGTGGACCATGTGGCTCTTTTCGGTAACCCAGTAACCAATCGTGGCTCTGACTGGTTGACACCCCTGAACTAGACTGTAACCAGCGTTACCATGGATACGGTATTAATAACTCCCAGACTGGTTTAACTCCACTAACCAGGACCGGAGGAGCTCCTTAACCGGTCCAAGGTGCTTCTTAACCGGTCCAAGCTCCTTCTTAACCGGTCCAAGGTGCTTCTTAACCGGTCCAAGCTCCTTCTTAACCGGTCCAAGCTCCTTCTTAACCGGTCCAAGGTGCTTCTTAACCGGTCCAAGGTGCTTCTTAACCGGTCCAAGCTCCTTCTTAACCGGTCCAAGGTGCTTCTTAACCGGTCCAAGGTGCTTCTTAACCGATCCAAGGTGCTTCTTAACCGGTCCAAGCTCCTTCTTAACCGGTCCAAGGTGCTTCTTAACCGGTCCAAGCTCCTTCTTAACCGGTCCAAGCTCCTTCTTAACGGGTCCAAGCTCCTTCTTAACGGGTCCAAGCTCCTTCTTAACGGGTCCAAGCTCCTTCTTAACCGGTCCAAGGTGCTTCTTAACCGGTCCAAGGTGCTTCTTAACTGGTCCAAGCTCCTTCTTAACCGGTCCAAGGTGCTTCTTAACCGGTCCAAGGTGCTTCTTAACTGGTCCAAGGTGCTTCTTAACTGGTCCAAGGTGCTTCTTAACTGGTCCAAGGTGCTTCTTAACCGGTCCAAGGTGCTTCTTAACCGGTCCAAGCTCCTTCTTAACCGGTCCAAGCTCCTTCTTAACCGGTCCAAGCTCCTTCTTAACCGGTCCAAGGTGCTTCTTAACCGGTCCAAGCTCCTTCTTAACCAGTCCAAGCTCCTTCTTAACCGGTCCAAGCTCCTTCTTAACCGGTCCAAGGTGCTTCTTAACCGGTCCAAGGTGCTTCTTAACAGGTCCAAGGTGCTTCTTAACAGGTCCAAGGTGCTTCTTAACTGGTCCAAGGTGCTTCTTAACCGGTCCAAGCTCCTTCTTAACCGGTCCAAGCTCCTTCTTAACCGGTCCAAGCTCCTTCTTAACCGGTCCAAGGTGCTTCTTAACCGGTCCAAGGTGCTTCTTAACCGGTCCAAGCTCCTTCTTAACCGGTCCGAGCTCCTTCTTAACCGGTCCGAGCTCCTTCTTAACCGGTCCGAGGTGCTTCTTAACCGGTCCAAGGTGCTTCTTAACAGGTCCAAGGTGCTTCTTAACAGGTCCAAGGTGCTTCTTAACTGGTCCAAGGTGCTTCTTAACCGGTCCAAGCTGCTTCTTAACCGGTCCAAGCTCCTTCTTAACCGGTCCAAGCTCCTTCTTAACCGGTCCAAGCCCCTTCTTAACCGGTCCAAGCTCCTTCTTAACCGGTCCAAGCTCCTTCTTAACCGGTCCAAGCTCCTTCTTAACCGGTCCAAGCTCCTTCTTAACCGGTCCAAGGTGCTTCTTAACCGGTCCAAGGTGCTTCTTAACCGGTCCAAGGTGCTCCTCCTGGTCCTGCACCTCTAACTCCTGGTTGCTGCATGTTGCCTGGACTTCCTGACCTTTGACCTCCTGGAGGTTGATGTTTAACCAGCTGAATGTCTCAGACCCGGTGGTTGGAGACCCGACGGTTGGAGACCCGGCGGTTCGATACCCGACGGTTGGAGGGACGATGCTCCGCTCGGCGCTGAAGGAGGAGCTGAGGTTCATCCACCACAAGATGGAGGCCAAGAGGATCGCTGGCATCGCCCTGGCCGAGGTCCGGGCCTTCCTGGAGGAGGAGGAGGAGAAGAGAGGGAAGGAAGAGGAGAAGAAAAGGGAGGAGGATAAGAGCGAGGAGGAGGCCTCGGCCGCCGGGAGGAAGCTGCTGGAGGAGGAGAGGGAGAACCTGAAGAGAGGGAAAGAGAAGCTGGAGAAGGAAGAGGAGACGATGGAAAAGGAGAAGGAGACGATGGAGAAGGAGAGGGAGAATCTGAAAAAAGAGAAGGAACATCTGGAAAAGGAGGAGGAGAAGATGAAAAAGGAGAAGGAACATCTGGAAAAGGAGGAGGAGAAGATGAAAAAGGAGAAAGAACATCTGGAAAAGGAGGAGGAGAAGATGAAAAAGGAGAAGGAGAGTCTGGAAAAGGAAGAGGCGAATCTGAAAAGAGAGAAGGAACATCTGGAAAAGGAGAAGGAGAGTTTGGGAAGAGAAAAGGAGAAGATGGAAAAGGAGAAAGAGAGGATGGAGAAGGAGAAAGAGATGATGGAAAAGGAGAAGGACAATCTGAAAAGAGAGAAAGAGAGGATGGAGAAGGAGAAACGAGAAATGGAGAGAATCGCCAAAGAAAAAGCGGCTGAAAGACAGAGGGAACGACTGGAGCAGGAGAAGGTGGAGAAGGAGAGATTGGTGAAGGAGAGGCAAGAAAAAGAAAGGATGGCCCGAGAGAGGGCAGAGAAAGAAAGACAAGAAAGGGAACGCATCGCCAAGGAAAGAGAGAGGCAAGAAAAAGAAAGGATGGCCCGAGAGAGAGAGAGAATCACCAAAGAGAAGGAGCGACAGGAAAGAGAGAGGGTCGCAAGAGAGAGAGCAGAAAAAGAAAGACAAGAGAGAGAGAAAATCGCCATGGAAAGAGAGCGACAGGAAAAAGAAAGGATGGCCAGAGAGAGAGAGAGGCTAGAGAAGGAGAGACTGGCTAGAGAGAAGGAAAGACTTTTGAAAGAGAGAGAGAGGATGGAGATGGAGAGAATCGCTAGAGAGAAGGAAAGACTTTTGAAAGAGAGAGAGAGGATGGAGATGGAGAGAATCGCTAGAGAGAAGGAAAGACTTTTGAAAGAGAGAGAGAGGATGGAGAGGGAGCGAATCGCCCAGGAGAGAGAGAGACTGACGAAGGAGAAGGCGGAGAAAGAGAGGCGGCAGAAGGAATGGAGTGAGAGAGCGGAGAGGGAGAAGGAGTGGGAGAGGATGGAGAGAGAACGAGTGGCCCGGGCCAAGATGGCCGAGGAGAGAGAGAGAGAAGGGAGGGAGAAGGAGGAGAGGATGGAGAGAGAGAGGGAGAGGATGGAGAGAACCAACGCCACCAAGAACGGAGAGAAACACAACGCTTCTCATCCAAGAGACCAGCCGGTAGAGACGGAGAGAAGCGTGGCGGAGGTGAAGAGACGGAAGAGCGTCGCGGAAGAGGGGAAGTGAAGAGAGGAAGAGGGAAAGTGAAGAGAGGAAGAGAGGAAGTGAAGAGAGGAGAGGAACCACATCTGGAACAGGCACCTCTGGGCCCAACACCCCGTAAATATGGTCCACTAGTGACGCACCGAAGGTTCGGTTACCCAAATATGTGAACACTCAATTATCAAAATATATTGGATACAGACATGTACTTGGTACCAAAATGTCCACAATACCCAACTTTATATTAAACTTTAATATATTTATGGGGCTTAAAACCAAGGCATTTCGAGTTATAAAGGAAAAAGCAAGTTTTTGAGCGGACATCTTGGATTTTAGGGGCCGCCATCTTGGAATTTTGAGTGGCACGCGGTTCGGTAACCCAAATTGTTCGGCCGAAAATAGCAAAAAAACACTTTCGGTGTCCGGTGGAATAAGTGGGAAAAAAACGAACAATTAATAACGCAATCGAACAGCGAACAGCGTGAGTGACGGACGAGCGGTCACCGACTGATACGACCAGATCCTCCAAGAAAATAACCCAGATTTTTACAATTATTACACAAGGATTCAGATTGCGGAGATCAATCGCCGCGACCCGATTAACCCTGGTCTTCCTTCCTTCTTTCCTCCTGCTCTCTCCTTCCTTCTTCTTTCCTTCCTTCTCTCCTTCCTTCCTTCTTTCCTCCTGCTCTCTCCTTCCTTCTTCTTTCCTTCCTTCTCTCCTTCCCTCCTTCTTTCCTCCTGCTCTCTCCTTCCTTCTCCCTTCCTATTTTCTCCCTTCGTACCTTCTTTCCTTGTTTTCTCCTTTCCTTCCTTCATTCTTTTTTCCCTTCCTCTCTTCCTTCCTTCTTTTTCCCTTCCTTCCTTCCTTCCTTCCTTCCTTCCTTCCTTCCTTCCTTCCTTCCTTCCTTCCTTCCTTCCTTCCTTCCTTCTTTTTTCCCTTCTTTCCTTCTTTCCTTCCTTCTTTTTTCCCTTCCTTCCTCCTTTCCTTCCCTCTTTCCTCCCTTCCTTCCTTCTTTCTTCCTTTCCTTCTTTTCTCCCTTCCTTCCTTCCTTCCTTCCTTCCTTCTTTTTTCCCTTCTTTCCTTCTTTCCTTCCTTTTTTCCCTTCCTTCCTCCTTTCCTTCCCTCTTTCCTCCCTTCCTTCCTTCTTTCTTCCTTTCCTTCTTTTCTCCCTTCCTTCCTTCCTTTTTCCCTTCCTTACTTCCTTCCTTCCTTCCTTCCTTTCTTTCTTCCTTCCTTCCTTCCTTCCTTCCTTGACCCGAAGACAGCACAAGGGTTAACTGGATTTGAACAGGAGAAAATGAAAAAGGATTATGAGAAAAAGTACAATAAGAACAGTAAGACCAATTGTGACTGGCGAGTATTTCACATTTGCACATTTATTTCATTTATGCAATGGTGAAAAAATTGGCAAAATAAATTGAAAAACTGCGTAGAACCATGTTCGGTATTATTCGGTATTTGGCCAAGTGTTTATTATTATTTTCGGTTTCGGCCACAAATTCTCATTTCGGTGCATCACTATGGTCCAGTTCTGCTGTTTGCTGACGACACCCGGCTCTACCTGTCCAGGTACCTGACTCCGCCCACAGCCCCCCCCCGTCACCACAGGTGCACCCCAAGGCTCTCTCCCGGGGCCCCTCCCCTTCCTATTACATCTCTTACTCCGCCCACTGAGGACGTCCCTGCTGGTGACTCCTTACCCCAACTGCATACATTTATAATCTCTCCTTTATCTTATCTTTGTCTGTTTTTATCATTTTATTATTTTACTGTAAAGTTTTCTTGACCTCCTTGAACGGTGCTGTTAAATAAAATGTATTATTGTTGTCATTATTATTATTATTATTATTATTATTGTTATTATCATTGTTATTATCATTATTATTATTATTAGGGCCTTTGCACTTTGCCTTATTACAGTATATCTGTAGGAATTGTTTGGTTTTTTTTTTTTCCTTCTTCCGACGAAATGAGGGCCTTTTTTCCCCCTAAACGTGCCCCAAAAGTCTCCAAATTTTGCACCAAGCCAGGCCTGGCAAAAAATTTGATATTTAATGGTTTACATTAATGGGCGTGGCCTAACGGCTCAACAGTGCCCCCTAGAAAACTTTGTGCCTCAAGCCCCACGATACGGTTTGACGTACATGCACGAAAATTGGTACACACCTGTATCATGTCACAACTTAAAGAAAAGTCTCTTGGAGCCATGGCCCAAACCCAACAGGAAGTCGGCCATTTTGAATTAATCGTGTAATTTTGGCACAATTTATGCTTATTGATACCAGCCGTAGCATCACCTACCGCTCAGGTCCTCAGCAACGACCCCAGAGGTGACGGTAAGTTGGTCCAAGTCCAGGACCCTGCTAGCCTGCTAGCCTGCTAGCCTGCTAGCCTTCCGGCTCGTGTGAGAAGGGACGACACCGGCTCAAGTTCCTGTCAATCTTTTCCAAAATCACAAAACCGACGGCAGAATTCCTCATGCAGGTCGTCCAGGGATTTCCTATAATTTTCCACTAGGGCTGGGACTTTATCGCGTTAATTACGATGAATTAATTACAAAAAAATAACGCGACAAAAAAAAAAAATCCCGCATTTAATCGCAATTAACTTTTGCACTCCTAACAGTGCGGAACGTTTCTCCCTGCACGAGTGTAAGTTTCCCGTAATACTGATGCACAGAACTCAACACGAGAAACAACAATGGAAACAGAAACGATGGGAAGTCGTTGCTGGTTTGGTGGGCGGAAATTTTAGTTTAAAAAACTACCGAGTGGAAACCTGGATAAAAACACAGTTGTGTGCAAATTGGGCAAGAAAGAATTGGCCGGAATCACCGGAATAACCGGAAGGTCTTCCAGCCTCCGCTTTACGTTTAACTGTTGGTCTGTTTATTTTATGCCAAGGATATTTTAACTATTTTGCAATGTTCAGTTTCTACTTTTCTGGAATTTACTTGAAAGTGCTGTTTTTTTAATTTTACTAAACAAAAACAAATGTGTTTAAGACATAGAAAGTTTACAAAAAGTCCTGAATGTGGCTAACTTGAATTTAAGTTTGTTCCTTGTGGACAATGCAATCATATTCCTATTATTCATATTGCACTTTATGTTAACACTCAATTATCAAAATATATTGGATACAGACATGTACTTGGTACCAAAATGTCCACAATACCCAACTTTAATATATTTATGGGGCTTAAAACCAAGGCATTTCGAGTTATAAAGGAAAAAGCAAGTTTTTGGGCGGACATGTTGGATTTTAGGGGCCGCCATCTCGGAATTTTGAGCGGCACGCGCCTTTTTCCAAAAGAGTTAGACCTTGGAGAGAATCTGTGCCAAATGTTATTGTAGCACGGCGAGTGCTACGGGGCCCAACCGACAGGATAGAGAGGACACAGAGTTTTGTGCACAACCCTTTATTGCCAAACACCCAGGACACACGTGCATAAGCACAGCTTCACTCGGCAGCTTCAGCTTCAGTCTGACCAACAGTCTCAGCAGCAGCTTCTCCTCTTATAAGGCTGGCAGGGTGGAGAGGCTGACGAGCCACACCTGTGTCCCGTCAACCTGAGTGGCTGCACCTCCTCCACCCTGCCACACACCCCCAACGCCAAACTCGCGCCGGGGTCCGTCCGGCCGAGCCTACTCCCCCCCCCGCCCCCTCGGAGCGGGAGAGGAAGCCCGGAACCGCCGACTGCGCCCCGGGCCTTCCTGGCCCGGACGGCTGCCGGGAGCCGTCGGGAGGCCGCCCTCGGCGTCCGGCCGACCAGCGGGAACGGTCGGGGGGCCGCCCTTGGCGTCGGGCCGACCGCCGAGAAAGCCGCTCTCGGGGCCGGGCCCATGGTGGCCCCGGGCCAGATGGTGCGTCCAGGACCACCCCCTCCTCCGTGCCGCGGCCCCACGCCAGCTGTCGGTCCGCCTCCGGGACCGCCTCCTCCACGGCGCAGCCCTGCTGGTCCGCCTCTGACTCCGCCTCCGCAGCCGCCTCCGACTCCGTCACGGCGCCCTGCTGGTCCGCCTCCACCTCTGCAGCCGACTCCGCCTCCGTCCCAGGAGCCGTCGCCTGGCGGCTTGCAGCCACTGCCTCCCGGCCGGTCGGCTGCAGCGCCGCCAGCGCTGCCGCAGCGAACCTCAGGCGTGGAGCCGGGGTGGGCCGCTCCGTTGGCCCTGCCGTCTCGGGAGCCGTCGTTTGGCGGCCCGCAGCTTCTGCCTCCCGGCCTCTCAGCTGGGGCGCCGCCCGCTCCTCCCGCGCTGCTGCGGTGAACCTCAAGCGTGGCGCAGGGGTGGGTCGCTCCGCGGGCATCAGTGCCGCCAGCATAGCAAGCTGCTGCTCACCCTGGTCCCGGAGCAGGGCGGCCAGGTCCGCCATGGCATGGGCGAGCGCGTCCAGGGCCCACTCCGTGCCTCCCTTCTCCATCCCGTTGGGCGCCAGTGTAGCACGGCGAGTGCTACGGGGCCCGACCGACAGGATAGAGAGGACACTGAGTTTTGTGCACAACCCTTTATTGCCAAACACCCAGGACACACGTGCACAAGCACAGCTTCACTCAGCAGCTTCAGCTTCAGTCTGACCAACAGTCTCAGCAGCAACTTCTCCTCTTATAAGGCTGGCAGGGTGGAGAGGCTGACGAGCCACACCTGTGTCCCGTCAGCCTGAGTGGCTGCACCTCCTCCACCCTGCCACAGTTATGCTTCTTTGCCAAAGTGAAGTATTGTTTCACTAATCTGCTGTACTAGATTGAAGTTTCTGGAATAAAGGTGTTTTGCGTAGCCTGCAAGCTAGCTACCAACCTGTCAGCAGTAGCCGTACGTTCTTGTGTTGAACGGTTGCTAGCGTAATTAGCATGCTTGGTGGAGAAGTGACGGCTGATGTTATATTCTTTTAAAAACCGCAACGGTTTCCTGGCAAATAAGACATACAGCCTTGGACCGGACTTCAGTAAAAAGTACTTAGGCGTCCATTCTTTCTTAAACACCCGACACTCACTGTCAACTTTTCTTTTCTTTGACATTGCTGTAGAAGAATTAAGCAATACATCATGACAGGCCGTGGTATACGCTCATTGTATCCCTCCGCTTCGCGTCGGGCCGAAGAACGGCCCTCAGCTATGACATAATAATAATATATATAAAAGGCGTATACCACGGCCTGAATTGATATAATGAGCGATAATATATAATGTGAAGGAAATAACTTGTAGGGAAAAAAATCCTCTCTCAAAATGGCAGGGAAAAAATGCAAGTCATCACAACAGGCCGTGATATACACTCATTATATCACTTGGTGTCTCCGGCCCGATGCGGAGTGATATAATGAGTGTATACCACGGCCTAAAGTGATGGATTGCTTTTATAAAACGGTTACCAATAATATAAATATGAGAGAGGAAACACAATCTATTATTATGTAGTTTTTAATTAATCAGAAATACATATTATCCAGTAAAAATATCCCCACTGTGGAAAACAATAGTCCCATCTCTCCAGATGTAGCTCCGCATGTCGGAGACAGGAACTCCTCCATCCATCCATCCATCGTTAGCTCCTCCACGGAGATCAAAGTTTACCGTCAACACGCATAATTAATTGTTGACGAAAATGAAAAATAAACTTTAACACCAGCTACTTTTTGCTACCTGCTGTAACCGTTAAAAAAATCTGTAACAGTTGGTTGTTGTCATAATTTTCAAAGTTTATTTAGACGGGACAATGCATATTTATGAACACTACATTAAGCAGTGTAAATACACCGGGTTTAGCAGAAATGCTAGTTTCCACCCGCAGTCCCCACAAACAACCAGACACACTCACACTCACACCTACGGGCAATTTAGAATGATCAATTAACCTAGCATGCATGTTTTTGGACTGTGGGATGAAACCGGTACCCGGAGGAAACCCACGCAAGCACGTGGAGAACATGCAAACTCCACACAGAAAGACCCTGCTGGGCCTGTGAGTCGAACCGGGAACCTTCTTGCTGTGAGGCAACAGTGCTAACCACTAAGCCACCGTGCTGCCTGTCATGGAAACATTGTTGCTTCCCTGACGTGGAATGATCTGCTGTGATGAGGCTTTAGAATAGAAGCCGTGGTATAAGCTCATTATACCACAGTTACCAACCAATCAGATCATTATACCACAGTTAACAACCAATCAGATCATTATACCACAGTTAACAACCAATCAGATCATTATACCACAGTTAACAACCAATCAGATCATTATACCACAGTTAACAACCAATCAGATTGCAGGATTCCACCTTTCGTTTTGTTTGTTGCTTTGTATTTCTGTGAGCAAGGTCGTTTATTGTTCCTCTCCCTGTGGAAGTTTTCCAGTAAGTTTAAGTTTTGACAATAAACTATGCCGTGTTTTTTGGGCTAAGTTTAACCCTGTCTGGTGTCGTGCGCTTGGGGTCGAAGATAAATCCGTAACAAGAGCGATAAAATGGCTCGGGCTCCACCTGGTGTTGAAATGACTGTCATTACATGTCAAAATGAAATAAACGCAATCATTCAGATCAAACCTTGATTCTGTACCAATCTTCGGCGGGCCGGATTAAAAAGACCAACGGGCCGGATGTGGCCCGCGGGCCGTAGGTTGCCCACCCCCGGGTCTACAGGGTCTAACGTTGATGTTCTTGTTCTGATCAGGACTGAAGGAAGTGGAAAAACCAGAGGAGAGGAAGGAAAGGAGAGGTGAGGACACACACTTATAGACACATATACACACACATAACCAAAAACACACATATATACACACATAACCACACACACATAACCACACACACACACACACACACACATAACCACACATATACACACACTTATACACACATATATACACATACATACACACTTATACATACACACACACACACACACACACACACACATAAACACACACACACACATAACCACACACACACAAATAACCACACATATACACACTTATACACACATATATATATATATATATACACATACATACACACTTATACATACACACACACATAACCACACATATACACACACACACGTATACATATACACACATACATACACATAACCACACACTTATACACACATATATACGTATACACACACACATTTATACATATACACACACACACTTATACACACATATACACGCACACACACATACACACACATATACACGCACACACACACATACACACACATATACACGCACACACACATACACACACATATACACGCACACACACATACGCACACACACACATATACGCATACACACACACACACACGCATATATACACACACACACATATACACACACACACACTAACACACACTTATACACACATATACACGCACACACATACACACATATACACGCACACACACATACACACACATATACACACACATACGCACACACACACACATATACGCATACACACACACACACACACACGCATATATACACACACACACACACATATACACACACACACACACTAATGGTTCTCCTCTGTTCCAGTTCCAGGAACCAGCAGGGCCGAGTCGACCAATCAGAGAGCAGCAGAGCAGCGGGGGGAGGAGCCGGGGGACGAGAAGCGGAGCCAGGAGAACTTAGGTCTGTGCTGCGCCGCTAGTCGCTCACGCCGCCGCTAACGTGGGCCCCCCGGGACCAGCCGGAGAATAATTTTAATATTATGATATTGTATATTATATTAATTTTATATGTTATATATTATAAAATTATATTATAATATTTCCATATTATTTTTTTATAATGCTTTACTCACTTTATTTACCAAAGTTTCATCTTTTTAGAAATTTTGAAGTTAATAATAAATTAATAATAAATGATTGGCCAAGCTGCTGCAGGACTGGCTGGTCCTGGTCCCGGTCTGGGTCCCGCTTGTCTTGCTGCTCACGAGTGCCTCACCGCTAACCCGCCGCGCCACTAACCCTCCGCGCCGCTAACCCGCCGCACCGCTTGCCTGGTTGTCGTGACGACAGTAACGTTGTGGCTTCTGTCTCTGATTCAGACTCTGGATCTCAGGACGTGGAGTCTGAAATCCAAGGTCAGTCTGTCTGGCTAGTGCTAGCTTTGTACTAGCTACACGCTGCTGCCCATCACTGCACGTTTACCGGTCTGTCAGTCTAGTACTAGCTACCTACTAGCTATGTTTTAGTGGTAGCTACATACTAGCTATGTACTAGTTCTAGCTATGTACTAGTGCTAGCTACGTACGAGTGCTAGCTACCCACTAGCTATGTAGTGCTAGCTACCTACTAGCTAGCGCTGCAGCAGCTCCTACTATGAACTGCGGTGGATTAAAAATGCTTCTGTACCGTGTTTGGATGGTTTCTCCAGGTGTGTGTGTGTGTGTGTGTGTGTGTGTGTGTGTGTGTGTGTGTGTGTGTGTGTGTGTGTGTGTGTGTGTGTGTGTGTGTGTGTGTGTGTGTGTTTCCATGAGTGTGTGCAGCTGCTGATGTGTGTTGTGTTTCCAGCTGCTGTTCCTCTCCCTCCGTTGGTGGAAGACAACTTTGTTCCAGGTGAGTTTTTCTACTGATGATGATGATGATGAAGATGATGATGACAAAGGAGGTTTCATGCAACACATTTCAGAAAGTTAGCAGGAACCAATCATAGACAATGAATGGTAGCAGCTCTCATAGACAATGAATGGTAGCAGCTCTCATAGACAATGAATGGTAGCAGCTCTCATAGACAATGAATGGTAGCAGCTCTCATAGACATGAATGGTAGCAGCTCTCATAGACAATGAGATTTTCATTATGCACTTCGAGAAAAAAGTCAAAATGTCGAGAAAAAAAGTCAAAATTTTGTGAAAAAAGTCAAAATGTCGAGAAAAAAGTCAAAATTTCATGAAAAAAGTCAAAATGTCGAGAAAAAAGTCAAAATTTCGTGAAAAAAGTTGAAATGTCGAGAAAAAGTTGAAATGTCGAGAAAAAAGTTGAAATGTCGAGATTAATGTTGAAATACAATTTCGAGAAAAAAGTCGAAATGTTGAGAAAAAAGTCAAAATTTCATGAATAAAATCGAAATGTTGAGAAAAAAGGCGAAATTTTAACTTTATTCTTGAAATTGTACTTAGATTGTATTTTTGTATGGACCTTGAGTCTGGAATAAAGCATATCTATCTTAGACATTAATCTCGACATTTCGACTTTTTTCTCGACATTTCAACTTTTTTCTTGAAGTGCATAATGAAAATCTAAAATGAAAGTTAGGTCCAGGTCTTGGTTCTGGACCAGGTCTTGGTTCTGGACCAGGTCTTGGTTCTGGACCAGGTCTTGTTTCTGGACCAGGTCTTGGTTCTGGACCAGGTCTCGGTTCTGGACCAGGTCTTGGTTCTGGACCAGGTCTTGGTTCTAGTTGATGGTCTCTGTTGAACGTGTGACTCAACCAAAGTTCTCTTCTCTGTTGTAGATGATTCCCGGGACGACGCACATCCCTACGGTGAGTTTCTGAGGGTCTGGACCAGTTCTGGACCCGTCTGGACCAGTTCTGGACCCGTCTGGACCCGTCTGGACCAGTTCTAGGGGTTCTGGACCAGGTCTGGACCGATCTGGACCAGTTCTGGGGGTCTTAACCTCTTCTGTCTTGTGTTTTTAGAGGACCAAGTCGAAGCCATCGACACAACAGGAGGTGAGTTCCTGTAGGAACCTGGACCTGGATCTGGATCCCAGTGGTCTGTAGAGGACCTGCAGGTCTGGATCTGGACCCTAGTGGTCTGTAGAGGACCTGCAGGTCTGGATCTGGACCCTAGTGGTCTGTAGAGGACCTGCAGGTCTGGATCTGGACCCTAGTGGTCTGTAGAGGACCTGCAGGTCTGGATCTGGACCCTAGTGGTCTGTAGAGGACCTGCAGGTCTGGATCTGGATCCTAGTGGTCTGTAGAGGACCTGCAGGTCTGGATCTGGATCCTAGTGGTCTGTAGAGGACCTGCAGGTCTGGATCTGGATCCTAGTGGTCTGTAGAGGACCTGCAGGTCTGGATCTGGACCCTAGTGGTCTGTAGAGGACCTGCAGGTCTGGATCTGGACCCTAGTGGTCTGTAGAGGACCTGCAGGTCTGGATCTGGACCTGCAGGTCTGGATCTGGACCTGCTGACGTGGGTGTTTCCTGTTTCAGTTCTGGTGGAGGATCCACCGCCGGAGGAACCAGCAGAGTCCGGCTCAGACCAGACCAGCTCCCGGTTCTCCCAGGAACCAGAACCAGGTCTGACTCCAGAACCAGAACCAGAAAGTGAGGAGACGGAGGCGGCTGCTTCTAAATAATAAACATATTAAGCTACGTACTAGTTACGTACTAGTGCTAGCTACGTACTAGTGCTAGCTACGTACTAGTGCTAGTTACGTACTATTGCTAGTTACGTACTAGTGCTAGCTACGTACTAGTGCTAGTTACGTACTAGTGCTAGCTACGTACTAGTGCTAGTTACGTACTAGTGCTAGTTACGTACTAGTGCTAGCTACGTACTAGTGCTAGTTACGTACTAGTGCTAGCTACGTACTAGTGCTAGTTACGTACTAGTGCTAGTTACGTACTAGTGCTAGCTACGTACTAGTGCTAGCTACGTACTAGTGCTAGTTACGTACTAGTGCTAGCTACGTACTAGTGCTAGCTACGTACTAGTGCTAGTTACGTACTAGTGCTAGCTACGTACTAGTGCTAGCTACGTACTAGCTACGTACTAGTGCTAGCTACGTACTAACTACGTACTAGTGCTAGCTACGTACTAGTGCTAGCTACATACTAGTGCTAGCTACGTACTAGTGCTAGCTACGTACTAGTGCTAGTTACGTACTAGTGCTAGCTACGTACTAGTGCTAGCTACGTACTAGCTACGTACTAGTGCTAGCTACGTACTAACTACGTACTAGTGCTAGCTACGTACTAGTGCTAGCTACATACTAGTGCTAGCTACGTACTAGCTACGTACTAGTGCTAGCTATGTACTAGCTACGTACTAGTGCTAGCTACGTACTAGCTACGTACTAGTGCTAGCTACGTACTAGTGCTAGCTACGTACTAGCTATGTACTAGTGCTAGCTACGTACTAGCTACGTACTAGTGCTAGCTACGTACTAGCTACGTATTAGTGCTAGCTACGTACTAGCTATGTACTAGTGCTAGCTACGTACTAGCTATGTACTAGTGCTAGCTACGTACTAGCTATGTACTAGTGCTAGTTACGTACTAGCTATGTACTAGTGCTAGCTACGTACTAGCTATGTACTAGTGCTAGCTACGTAGCTACGTACTAGTGCTAGTTACGTACTAGCTATGTACTAGTGCTAGTTACGTACTAGCTATGTACTAGTGCTAGTTACGTACTAGCTGCGTACTAATGCTAGCTACGTACTAGTGCTAGTTACGTACTAGCTACGTACTAGTGCTAGTTATGTACTAGCTACGTACTAGTGCTAGTTACGTACTAGCTATGTACTAGTGCTAGTTACGTACTAGCTACGTACTAGTGCTAGTTACGTACTAGCTACGTACTAGTGCTAGTTATGTACTAGCTATGTACTAGTGCTAGTTACGTACTAGCTATGTACTAGTGCTAGTTACGTACTAGCTATGTACTAGTGCTAGTTACGTACTAGCTATGTACTAGTGCTAGTTACGTACTAGCTATGTACTAGTGCTAGTTACGTACTAGCTATGTACTAGTGCTAGTTACGTACTAGCTATGTACTAGTGCTAGTTACGTACTAGCTATGTACTAGTGCTAGCTACGTACTAGCTATGTACTAGTGCTAGCTACTTTCTCCTCTTAGAAATGTTCTGACGGTTCGTCTCTCTCACTGTGGAATCAAGCTGGTCTTTATTCTGCCGCCAGAGTCGGGTCCAGGATCCCAGAACCGTCCGGAACCAGAAACAGAACCAGAGCCTGAACCAGAACCAGAACCTGAACCAGAACCAGAACCAGAACCAGAACCAGAGCGGTCCCAGCAGACGGAGGAAGCTCCCGGTGAGCAAACGCTCTCTTATCTTACTGTTCTAACTCGTTCCCACTCCTGTAAAAGTCGCCCAAAACGCCAAGTTAAACCCAAAGTAAATGGAAAGCTGTTCTGGAACCGTTTCAAGTAGATGGATGGTTTTAGTCTCTTTTTAAAGGTAACACTCTGAAGTTTTTCCCCAACTGTCAGAATCACTGTAACTGCTACTATAATTCAGTAATGTAAGTTTGAACACACTGAAATAGAAGGTTTTAATTAGGGCCCGAGCACTGACAGTGCAAAGGCCCTATTGTATCTGTAGGAATTGTTATTTTTCTTCTGACGAAATGAGGGTCTTTTTCCCCCTAAACGTGCCCCAAAAGGCACCAAATTTAGCACCAAGCCAGGCCTGGTGATAAATGTGATATTTAATGGTTTGCATTAATGGGCGTGGCCTAACGGCTGAACAGCGCCCCCTAGAAAACTTTGTGCCTCAAGCCCCACAATACGGTTTGACGTACATGCACGAAAATCGGTACACACCTGTATCATGTCACAACTTAAAGAAAAGTCTCTTGGAGCCATGGCCCAAACCCAACAGGAAGTCGGCCATTTTGAACATTTTTAATTAATCGTGTAATTTTGGCACAATTTATGCCATTCCTTCGACAGTTAATACGGCCTTAAATGTAACGTGCACCCAGGTGTGTTATACATCAAAATGTGCGTCTCCATCCTGCGACGACACGCATTACTTTTCTCAGTCAAAAGTGTTACCGTGGCGACGATAGACGCCAAAAAGCGCGCCCCCCCTTCACCTGATTGGTCCATATTTGATAGTTCCTACTTTCTGCCATAACCTTTGAATGGTTTGACATAAAAAGTCATGGTGGTGTCATCGGACTTAGTTTTGAGTCCTTGAAAAAAATTTGTGCCCCGCCCCTTCTTCTGATTGGAGGATATCTGATTAATTTGCTTTGGAACCAGATGTCTGCAGATGAGTGAATCTGTGACTTATGAGCTGGAAAACACAAAGAGACACAGCCTGAAGCCTCATCTAGTGCAAGTTCAAATTTGATAACAATACCACAAAAAATTAGTATTTTACACATATTTCTGTAAGATTATGTCTAGACCTGTCCAAAAATGGCCCCGCCCACATGTTTAGCTCCGCCCACGTGTTTAGCTCCGCCCACGTGTTTAGCTCAGCCCACATGTTTAGCTCCGCCCACATGTTTAGCTCCGCCCACTTGTTCTGAGGTTCAAACTTCTCGTTTTAGGAACGACGGAGCGACTGGTGGAGGAGAAGAAAGAGAAAGGTAGAACCAGATCTTTCTCTCCGTTCTCTCCGTTCTTTTTCTCCGTTCTTTCTCTCCGTTCTCTCCGTTCTTTTTCTCCGTTCTTTCTCTCCGTTCTCATCTCTCCGTTCTTTCTCTCCGTTCTCATCTCTCCGTTCTTTCTCTCCGTTCTCATCTCTCCGTTCTTTCTCTCAGTTCTTTCTCTCCGTTCTTTCTCTCTGTTCTTTCTCTCCGTTCTCATCTCTCCGTTCTTTCTCTCCGTTCTCATCTCTCCGTTCTTTCTCTCCGTTCTCATCTCTCCGTTCTTTCTCTCCGTTCTTTCTCTCCGTTCTTTCTCTCCGTTCTTTCTCTCCGTTCTTTCTCTCTGTTCTTTCTCTCCGTTCTTTCTCTCCGTTCTTTCTCTCCGTTCTTTCTCTCCGTTTTTCTCTCCGTTCTTTCTCTCCGTTCTTTCTCTCCGTTCTTTCTCTCTGTTCTTTCTCTCCGTTCTCATCTCTCCGTTCTTTCTCTCCGTTCTCATCTCTCCGTTCTTTCTCTCAGTTCTTTCTCTCCGTTCTTTCTCTCTGTTCTTTCTCTCCGTTCTTTCTCTCCGTTCTTTCTCTCCGTTCTTTCTCTCCGTTCTTTCTCTCTGTTCTTTCTCTCCGTTCTTTCTCTCCGTTCTTTCTCTCCGTTCTTTCTCTCCGTTTTTCTCTCCGTTCTTTCTCTCCGTTCTTTCTCTCCGTTCTTTCTCTCTGTTCTTTCTCTCCGTTCTCATCTCTCCGTTCTTTCTCTCCGTTCTCATCTCTCCGTTCTCATCTCTCCGTTCTTTCTCTCAGTTCTTTCTCTCCGTTCTTTCTCTCTGTTCTTTCTCTCCGTTCTTTCTCTCCGTTCTTTCTCTCCGTTCTTTCTCTCCGTTTTTCTCTCCGTTCTCATCTCTCCGTTCTTTCTCTCCGTTCTCATCTCTCCGTTCTTTCTCTCAGTTCTTTCTCTCCGTTCTTTCTCTCTGTTCTTTCTCTCCGTTCTCATCTCTCCGTTCTCATCTCTCCGTTCTTTCTCTCCGTTCTCATCTCTCCGTTCTTTCTCTCCGTTCTCATCTCTCCGTTCTTTCTCTCCGTTCTTTCTCTCCGTTCTTTCTCTCCGTTCTTTCTCTCCGTTCTCATCTCTCCGTTCTTTCTCTCCGTTCTCATCTCTCCGTTCTTTCTCTCCGTTCTTTTTCTCCGTTCTTTCTCTCCGTTCTCTCCGTTCTCATCTCTCCGTTCTTTCTCTCCGTTCTTTCTCTCCGTTCTCTCAGTTCTTTCTCTCCGTTCTTTCTCTCCGTTCTCATCTCTCCGTTCTTTCTCTCAGTTCTTTCTCTCCGTTCTTTCTCTCCGTTCTCATCTCTCCGTTCTTTCTCTCAGTTCTTTCTCTCCGTTCTTTCTCTCCGTTCTCATCTCTCCATTCTTTCTCTCCGTCCTCATCTCTCCATTCTTTCTCTCCGTTCTCATCTCTCCATTCTTTCTCTCCGTTCTTTCTCTCTGTTCTTTCTCTCCGTTCTCATCTCTCCGTTCTTTCTCTCCGTTCTCATCTCTCCGTTCTTTCTCTCCGTTCTTTCTCTCCGTTCTTTCTCTCCGTTATTTCTCTCCATTCTTTCTCTCCGTTCTTTCTCTCCATTCTTTCTCTCCGTTCTTTCTCTCCGTTCTTTCTCTCCGTTCTTTCTCTCCGTTTTTCTCTCCGTTTTTCTCTCCGTTCTCATCTCTCCGTTTTTCTCTCCGTTCTTTCTCTCCATTCTTTCTCTCCGTTCTTTCTCTCCGTTCTCATCTCTCCGTTCTTTCTCTCCGTTCTTTCTCTCCATTCTTTCTCTCCGTTCTTTCTCTCCGTTCTCATCTCTCCGTTCTTTCTCTCCATTCTTTCTCTCCGTTTTTCTCTCCGTTCTTTCTCTCCATTCTTTCTCTCCATCCTCATCTCTCCGTTCTCATCTCTCCGTTCTCATCTCTCCGTTCTTTCTCTCCGTTCTCATCTCTCCGTTTTTCTCTCCGTTCTCATCTCTCCGTTCTCATCTCTCCGTTCTTTCTCTCCGTCCTGATCTCTCCGTTTTTCTCTCCGTTCTTTCTCTCCATTCTTTCTCTCCATCCTCATCTCTCCGTTCTCATCTCTCCGTTCTCATCTCTCCGTTCTTTCTCTCCGTTTTTCTCTCCGTTCTTTCTCTCCGTTCTTTCTCTCCGTTCTCATCTCTCCGTTCTCATATCTCCGTTCTTTCTCTCCGTCCTGATCTCTCCGTTCTTTCTCTCCGTTCTCATCTCTCCATTCTTTTTTCTCCGTTTTTCTCTCTGTTTTTCTCTCCGTCCTGATCTCTCCGTTTTTCTCTCCGTTCTCATCTCTCCGTTTTTCTCTCTGTTTTTCTCTCCGTCCTGATCTCTCCATCCTCATCTCTCCGTTCTCATATCTCCGTTCTTTCTCTCCGTCCTGATCTCTCCGTTCTTTCTCTCCGTTCTCATCTCTCCATTCTTTTTTCTCCGTTTTTCTCTCTGTTTTTCTCTCCGTCCTGATCTCTCCGTTTTTCTCTCCGTTCTCATCTCTCCGTTTTTCTCTCTGTTTTTCTCTCCGTCCTGATCTCTCCATCCTCATCTCTCCGTTCTCATCTCTCCGTTTTTCTCTCCAGCTAAGAAGAAACCGAAGCTTCTGAATAAATTGGATAAAACCATAAAAGCAGAAATTGATGCGGCGGAAAAACTTCGGAAGAAGGTACGAGCCCCGCCCCCTCATGCATAACCCCGCCCCCTCATGAATAACCCCGCCCCACCATGCATAACCCCCCCCCTCATCCCTAACCACGCCCCTTCCGGTTCTAACCACGCCCCCTCATTCATAACCACGCCCCCTCATTCATAACCACGCCCCCTCATTCATAACCACGCCCCTCTTGCTCTAACCACGCCCCCTCATTCATAACCACGCCCCCTCATTCATAACCACGCCCCCTCATTCATAACCACGCCCCCTCATTCATAACCACGCCCCCTCATTCATAACCACGCCCCTCATGCTCTAACCACGCCCCCTCATTCCTCAGGTCCTAACCCCCCCCTCAGGTCCTAACCCCCCTCAGGTCCTAACCCCCCTCAGGTCCTAACCCCCCCCTCAGGTCCTAACTCCCCTCAGGTCCTAACCCCCCTCAGGTCCTAACCCCCCTCAGGTCCTAACTCCCCTCAGGTCCTAACCCCCCTCAGGTCCTAACCCCCCTCAGGTCCTAACCCCCCTCAGGTCCTAACCCCCCTCAGGTCCTAACTCCCCTCAGGTCCTAACCCCCCTCAGGTCCTAACTCCCCTCAGGTCCTAACTCCCCTCAGGTCCTAACCCCCCTCAGGTCCTAACCCCCCTCAGGTCCTAACCCCCCTCAGGTCCTAACCCCCCTCAGGTCCTAACCCCCCTCAGGTCCAGTTATTTTGGGGATAGAGGGAAAAAAAGAGGAAAAAAAGACGAGAGAAAAAGGAGAAACTGAGGAAAAATAGATAAAAAAGAGGAAAAAAATACGGAAAAAATAGGAAAAAATATGGAAAGAAGAGGAAAAAAAATGGAACAAAGAGAAAAGAATATGGAAAAAGAGGTAAAAAATAGGAAAAAAATAGGAAAAAACATGGAAAAAAGAGGAAAAAAATATGGAAAAAAGAGGAGAAAAAGATGAAAAAAATAGGAGAAAAATATGAAAAAAGAGAAGATGAAAAAAGAGGAAAAAAAGAGGAGAAAAAGATGAAAAAAATAGAAGAAAAAGGAGAAACTGAGGGAAAAAAGAGGAAAAAATATGGAAAAAAGAGGAAAAAAAGATAAATAAAATATGAAAAAAGAGGAGAAAAATATGAAAAAAGAGGAGAAAAATATGAAAAAAAGAGAAGAAAAAGATGAAAGAAATATGAGAAAAAGGAGAAACTGAGGAAAAAAAGAGAAGAGAGGAAAACATATGGAAAAATATGGAAAAAGGAAAAAAATATGGAAAAAGAGGTAAAAAGAGGAGAAAAATATGAAAAAAGAGGAAAAAAATATGGAAAAAAGAAGAAAAAAAATGGAACAAAGAGAAAAGAATATGGAAAAAGAGGTAAAAAATAGGAAAAAAATAGGAAAAAAACATGGAAAAAAGAGGAAAAAATATGGAAAAAAGAGGAGAAAAAGATGAAAAAAATAGGAGAAAAATATGAAAAAAGAGAAGATGAAAAAAGAGGAGAAAAAGATGAAAAAAATAGGAGAAAAAGGAGAAACTGAGGGAAAAAAGAGGAAAAAATATGGAAATAAGAGGAAAAAAAGATAAATAAAATATGAAAAAAGAGGAGAAAAATATGAAAAAAGAGGAGAAAAATATGAAAAAAAGAGAAGAAAAAGATGAAAGAAATATGAGAAAAAGGAGAAACTGAGGAAAAAAAGAGAAGAAAGGAAAACATATGGAAAAATATGGAAAAAGGAAAAAAATATGGAAAAAGAGGTAAAAAGAGGAGAAAAATATGAAAAAAGAGGAAAAAAATATGGAAAAAAGAGGAAAAAATATGGAAAAAAGAGGAGAAAAAGAAGAAAAAAATAGGAGAAAAAGATGAAAAAAGAGAAGATGAAAAAAGAGGAAAAAAAATATGGAAAAAAGAGGAGAAAAAGATGAAAAAAATAGGAGAAAAAGATGAAAAAATTTGGAGAAAAAGGAGAAACTGAGGGAAAAAAGAGGAAAAAATATGGAAAAAAGAGGAAAAAAATATGAAAAAAGAGAAGAGGAAAAAAAGAGGAGAAAGAGATGAAAAAAAGGAGAAAAAGGAGAAACTGAGGGAAAAAAGAGGAAAATATATGGAAAAAAGAGGAAAAAAATATGAAAAAAGAGAAGATGAAAAAAGAGGAAAAAAAGATGAAAAAAAGAGGAGAAAAAGGAGAAACTGAGGGAAAAAAGAGGAAAAAATATGGAAAAAGAGGAAAAAATATGAAAAAAATGTGGAAAAAATAGGAAAAAATATGGAAAAAAGAGGAGAAAAAGATGAAAAAAATAGTAGAAAAAGGAGAAACTGAGGAAAAAAAGAGAAAAAGAGGAAAAAATATGGAAAAAGAGGAAAAAATATGAAAAAAATGTGGAAAAAATAGGAAAAAATATGGAAAAAAGAGGAGAAAAAGATGGAAAAAAATAGGAGAAAAAGGAGAAACTGAGGAAAAAAAGAGAAAAAGAGAGGAAAAAAATATGGAAAAAAGAGGAAAAAAATATGGAAAAAAGAGGAAAAAAGAGGAGAAAAATATGAAAAAAGAGGAAAAAAAGAGGAGAAAAAGATGGAAAAAAGAGGAAAAAATATGGAAAAAAGAGGAAAGAAAATATGGAAAAAGAGGAAAAAAGAGGAGAAAAATAGGAAAAAATAGGAAAAAAAGAGGAGAAAAAGGAGAGACTGAGGAAAAAAAGAGAAAAAGAGAGGAAAAAAGAGGAAAAAAATATGGAAAAAAGAGGAAAAAAAGAGGAAAAAAGAGGAGAAAAAAAGAGAAGATGAAAAAGAGGGAAAAATATGGAAAAAAGAGGAAAGAGGAGGAGAAAAATATGAAAAAAGAAAAGAGGAAAGAAATATGGAAAAAAGAGGAAAAAATATGGAAAAAAGAAAAGATGAAAAAAGAGGGAAAAAATATGGAAAAAAGAGGATAAAAAGATGAAAAAAATAGGAGAAAAAGGAGAAACTGAGGGAAAAAAGAGGAAAAAATATGGAAAAAAGAGGAAAAAAATATGAAAAAAGAGAAGAGGAAAAAAAGAGGAGAAAGAGATGAAAAAAAGGAGAAAAAGGAGAAACTGAGGGAAAAAAGAGGAAAATATATGGAAAAAAGAGGAAAAAAATATGAAAAAAGAGAAGATGAAAAAAGAGGAAAAAAAGATGAAAAAAAGAGGAGAAAAAGGAGAAACTGAGGGAAAAAAGAGGAAAAAATATGGAAAAAGAGGAAAAAATATGGAAAAAAATGTGGAAAAAATAGGAAAAAATATGGAAAAAAGAGGAGAAAAAGATGAAAAAAATAGTAGAAAAAGGAGAAACTGAGGAAAAAAAGAGAAAAAGAGGAAAAAATATGGAAAAAGAGGAAAAAATATGAAAAAAATGTGGAAAAAATAGGAAAAAATATGGAAAAAAGAGGAGAAAAAGATGGAAAAAAATAGGAGAAAAAGGAGAAACTGAGGAAAAAAAGAGAAAAAGAGAGGAAAAAAATATGGAAAAAAGAGGAAAAAAATATGGAAAAAAGAGGAAAAAAGAGGAGAAAAATATGAAAAAAGAGGAAAAAAAGAGGAGAAAAAGATGGAAAAAAGAGGAAAAAATATGGAAAAAAGAGGAAAGAAAATATGGAAAAAGAGGAAAAAAGAGGAGAAAAATAGGAAAAAATAGGAAAAAAAGAGGAGAAAAAGGAGAGACTGAGGAAAAAAAGAGAAAAAGAGAGGAAAAAAGAGGAAAAAAATATGGAAAAAAGAGGAAAAAAATATGAAAAAAGAGGAGAAAAAAAGAGAAGATGAAAAAGAGGGAAAAATATGGAAAAAAGAGGAAAGAGGAGGAGAAAAATATGAAAAAAGAAAAGAGGAAAGAAATATGGAAAAAAGAGGAAAAAATATGGAAAAAAGAAAAGATGAAAAAAGAGGGAAAAAATATGGAAAAAAGAGGATAAAAAGATGAAAAAAATAGGAGAAAAAGGAGAAACTGAGGGAAAAAAGAGGAAAAAATATGGAAAAAAGAGGAAGAAAATATGAAAAAAGAGGAGAAAAATATGAAAAGAAGAGAAGATGAAAAAAGAGGAAAAAAAGATGAAAAAATAAGAGGAAAATATGAAAAAAGAGAATATGAAGAAAGGAAAAAAATATGGAAAAAAGGAGAAAAAGATGAAAAAAATAGGAGAAAAAGGAGAAACTGAGGAAAAAAAGAGGAAAAAATATGGAAAAAAGAGGAGAAAAATATGGAAAAAAGATGAAAAAAATAGGAGAAAAAGGAGAAAATGAGGGAAAAAAGAGGAAAAAATATTGAAAAAAGATGAAAAGAAGAGAAGATGAAAAAAGTGTAGACTCATTAGAAAACACTTGTTTCTGGCGGCCATTTTGAAAAATGTCCTAACCCCCCTCAGGTCCTAACCCCCCTCAGGTCCTAACCCCCCTCAGGTCCTAACCCCCTCAGGTCCTAACCCCCCTCAGGTCCTAACCCCCCTCAGGTCCTAACCCCCTCAGGTCCTAACCCCCCTCAGGTCCTAACCCCCCCCTCAGGTCCTAACCCCCCTCAGGTCCTAACCCCCCCCTCAGGTCCTAACCCCCCTCAGGTCCTAACCCCCCTCAGGTCCTAACCCCCTCAGGTCCAGTTATTTTGGGGATAGAGGGAAAAAAAGAGGAAAAAAAGACGAGAGAAAAAGGAGAAACTGAGGAAAAAAAGAGAAAAAGAGGAAAAAATATGGAAAAAGAGGAAAAAATATGAAAAAAATGTGGAAAAAATAGGAAAAAATATGGAAAAAAAGAGGAGAAAAAGATGAAAAAAATAGTAGAAAAAGGAGAAACTGAGGAAAAAAAGAGGAAAAATATGGAAAAAGAGAAGATGAAAAAAGAGAAAAAGAGGAAAAAAATATGGAAAAAAGAGGAAAAAATATGAGGAAAATAGGAGAAAAAGGAGAAACTGAGGAAAAAAAGAGAAGAGAGGAAAAAAACTATGGAAAAAAGAGGAAAAAATATGGAAAAAAGAGGAAAAAAATATGGAAAAAAGAGGAGAAAAAGAGGTAAAAAGAGGAGGTAAAAGGAGAAACTGAGGGAAAAAGAGGAAAAAATATGGAAAAAAAGAGGAGAAAAATATGAAAACAAATATGGAAAAAAGAGGAGAAAAAGATGAAAAAATTAGGAGAAAAAGGAGAAACTGAGGGAAAAAATATGGAAAAAAGGAGGAAAAAATATGAAAAAAGAGGAGAAAAATATGAAAAAAAGAGAAGATGGAAAAAGAGGGAAAAAATATGGAAAAAAGAGGAGAAAAAGAGGGAAAAAATATGGAAAAAAGAGGAGAAAAAGAGGGAAAAAATATGGAAAAAAGAGGAGAAAAAGATGAAAAAAATAGGAGAAAAAAGAGAAACTGAGGGAAAAAAGAGGAAAAAAATATGGAAAAAAGATGAAAAGAAGAGAAGATGAAAAAAGTGTAGACTCATTAGAAAACACTTGTTTCTGGCGGCCATTTTGAAAAATGTCCTAACCCCCCTCAGGTCCTAACCCCCCTCAGGTCCTAACCCCCCTCAGGTCCTAACCCCCTCAGGTCCAGTTATTTTGGGGATAGAGGGAAAAAAAGAGGAAAAAAAGACGAGAGAAAAAGGAGAAACTGAGGAAAAAAAGAGAAAAAGAGGAAAAAATATGGAAAAAGAGGAAAAAATATGAAAAAAATGTGGAAAAAATAGGAAAAAATATGGAAAAAAGAGGAGAAAAAGATGAAAAAAATAGTAGAAAAAGGAGAAACTGAGGAAAAAAAGAGGAAAAATATGGAAAAAGAGAAGATGAAAAAAGAGAAAAAGAGGAAAAAAATATGGAAAAAAGAGGAAAAAATATGAGGAAAATAGGAGAAAAAGGAGAAACTGAGGAAAAAAAGAGAAGAGAGGAAAAAAACTATGGAAAAAAGAGGAAAAAATATGGAAAAAAGAGGAAAAAAATATGGAAAAAAGAGGAGAAAAAGAGGTAAAAAGAGGAGGTAAAAGGAGAAACTGAGGGAAAAAGAGGAAAAAATATGGAAAAAAAGAGGAGAAAAATATGAAAACAAATATGGAAAAATGAGGAGAAAAAGATGAAAAAATTAGGAGAAAAAGGAGAAACTGAGGGAAAAAATATGGAAAAAAGGAGGAAAAAATATGAAAAAAGAGGAGAAAAATATGAAAAAAAGAGAAGATGGAAAAAGAGGGAAAAAATATGGAAAAAAGAGGAGAAAAAGAGGGAAAAAATATGGAAAAAAGAGGAGAAAAAGAGGGAAAAAATATGGAAAAAAGAGGAGAAAAAGATGAAAAAAATAGGAGAAAAAAGAGAAACTGAGGGAAAAAAGAGGAAAAAAATATGGAAAAAAGATGAAAAGAAGAGAAGATGAAAAAAGTGTAGACTCATTAGAAAACACTTGTTTCTGGCGGCCATTTTGAAAAATGTCCTAACCCCCCTCAGGTCCTAACCCCCCTCAGGTCCTAACCCCCCTCAGGTCCTAACCCCCCTCAGGTCCTAACCCCCCTCAGGTCCTAACCCCCTCAGGTCCAGTTATTTTGGGGATAGAGGGAAAAAAAGAGGAAAAAAAGACGAGAGAAAAAGGAGAAACTGAGGAAAAAAAGAGAAAAAGAGGAAAAAATATGGAAAAAGAGGAAAAAATATGAAAAAAATGTGGAAAAAATAGGAAAAAATATGGAAAAAAGAGGAGAAAAAGATGAAAAAAATAGTAGAAAAAGGAGAAACTGAGGAAAAAAAGAGGAAAAATATGGAAAAAGAGAAGATGAAAAAAGAGAAAAAGAGGAAAAAAATATGGAAAAAAGAGGAAAAAATATGAGGAAAATAGGAGAAAAAGGAGAAACTGAGGAAAAAAAGAGAAGAGAGGAAAAAAACTATGGAAAAAAGAGGAAAAAATATGGAAAAAAGAGGAAAAAAATATGGAAAAAAGAGGAGAAAAAGAGGTAAAAAGAGGAGGTAAAAGGAGAAACTGAGGGAAAAAGAGGAAAAAATATGGAAAAAAAGAGGAGAAAAATATGAAAACAAATATGGAAAAAAGAGGAGAAAAAGATGAAAAAATTAGGAGAAAAAGGAGAAACTGAGGGAAAAAATATGGAAAAAAGGAGGAAAAAATATGAAAAAAGAGGAGAAAAATATGAAAAAAAGAGAAGATGGAAAAAGAGGGAAAAAATATGGAAAAAAGAGGAGAAAAAGAGGGAAAAAATATGGAAAAAAGAGGAGAAAAAGAGGGAAAAAATATGGAAAAAAGAGGAGAAAAAGATGAAAAAAATAGGAGAAAAAAGAGAAACTGAGGGAAAAAAGAGGAAAAAAATATGGAAAAAAGATGAAAAGAAGAGAAGATGAAAAAAGTGTAGACTCATTAGAAAACACTTGTTTCTGGCGGCCATTTTGAAAAATGTCCTAACCCCCCTCAGGTCCTAACCCCCCTCAGGTCCTAACCCCCTCAGGTCCAGTTATTTTGGGGATAGAGGGAAAAAAAGAGGAAAAAAAGACGAGAGAAAAAGGAGAAACTGAGGAAAAAAAGAGAAAAAGAGGAAAAAATATGGAAAAAGAGGAAAAAATATGAAAAAAATGTGGAAAAAATAGGAAAAAATATGGAAAAAAGAGGAGAAAAAGATGAAAAAAATAGTAGAAAAAGGAGAAACTGAGGAAAAAAAGAGGAAAAATATGGAAAAAGAGAAGATGAAAAAAGAGAAAAAGAGGAAAAAAATATGGAAAAAAGAGGAAAAAATATGAGGAAAATAGGAGAAAAAGGAGAAACTGAGGAAAAAAAGAGAAGAGAGGAAAAAAACTATGGAAAAAAGAGGAAAAAATATGGAAAAAAGAGGAAAAAAATATGGAAAAAAGAGGAGAAAAAGAGGTAAAAAGAGGAGGTAAAAGGAGAAACTGAGGGAAAAAGAGGAAAAAATATGGAAAAAAAGAGGAGAAAAATATGAAAACAAATATGGAAAAATGAGGAGAAAAAGATGAAAAAATTAGGAGAAAAAGGAGAAACTGAGGGAAAAAATATGGAAAAAAGGAGGAAAAAATATGAAAAAAGAGGAGAAAAATATGAAAAAAAGAGAAGATGGAAAAAGAGGGAAAAAATATGGAAAAAAGAGGAGAAAAAGAGGGAAAAAATATGGAAAAAAGAGGAGAAAAAGAGGGAAAAAATATGGAAAAAAGAGGAGAAAAAGATGAAAAAAATAGGAGAAAAAAGAGAAACTGAGGGAAAAAAGAGGAAAAAAATATGGAAAAAAGATGAAAAGAAGAGAAGATGAAAAAAGTGTAGACTCATTAGAAAACACTTGTTTCTGGCGGCCATTTTGAAAAATGTCCTAACCCCCCTCAGGTCCTAACCCCCCTCAGGTCCTAACCCCCCTCAGGTCCTAACCCCCTCAGGTCCTAACCCCCCTCAGGTCCTAACCCCCCTCAGGTCCTAACCCCCTCAGGTCCTAACCCCCCTCAGGTCCTAACCCCCCCCTCAGGTCCTAACCCCCCTCAGGTCCTAACCCCCCCCTCAGGTCCTAACCCCCCTCAGGTCCTAACCCCCCTCAGGTCCTAACCCCCTCAGGTCCAGTTATTTTGGGGATAGAGGGAAAAAAAGAGGAAAAAAAGACGAGAGAAAAAGGAGAAACTGAGGAAAAAAAGAGAAAAAGAGGAAAAAATATGGAAAAAGAGGAAAAAATATGAAAAAAATGTGGAAAAAATAGGAAAAAATATGGAAAAAAAGAGGAGAAAAAGATGAAAAAAATAGTAGAAAAAGGAGAAACTGAGGAAAAAAAGAGGAAAAATATGGAAAAAGAGAAGATGAAAAAAGAGAAAAAGAGGAAAAAAATATGGAAAAAAGAGGAAAAAATATGAGGAAAATAGGAGAAAAAGGAGAAACTGAGGAAAAAAAGAGAAGAGAGGAAAAAAAACTATGGAAAAAAGAGGAAAAAATATGGAAAAAAGAGGAAAAAAATATGGAAAAAAGAGGAGAAAAAGAGGTAAAAAGAGGAGGTAAAAGGAGAAACTGAGGGAAAAAGAGGAAAAAATATGGAAAAAAAGAGGAGAAAAATATGAAAACAAATATGGAAAAAAGAGGAGAAAAAGATGAAAAAATTAGGAGAAAAAGGAGAAACTGAGGGAAAAAATATGGAAAAAAGGAGGAAAAAATATGAAAAAAGAGGAGAAAAATATGAAAAAAAGAGAAGATGGAAAAAGAGGGAAAAAATATGGAAAAAAGAGGAGAAAAAGAGGGAAAAAATATGGAAAAAAGAGGAGAAAAAGAGGGAAAAAATATGGAAAAAAGAGGAGAAAAAGATGAAAAAAATAGGAGAAAAAAGAGAAACTGAGGGAAAAAAGAGGAAAAAAATATGGAAAAAAGATGAAAAGAAGAGAAGATGAAAAAAGTGTAGACTCATTAGAAAACACTTGTTTCTGGCGGCCATTTTGAAAAATGTCCTAACCCCCCTCAGGTCCTAACCCCCCTCAGGTCCTAACCCCCCTCAGGTCCTAACCCCCCTCAGGTCCTAACCCCCCTCAGGTCCTAACCCCCCTCAGGTCCTAACCCCCTCAGGTCCAGTTATTTTGGGGATAGAGGGAAAAAAAGAGGAAAAAAAGACGAGAGAAAAAGGAGAAACTGAGGAAAAAAAGAGAAAAAGAGGAAAAAATATGGAAAAAGAGGAAAAAATATGAAAAAAATGTGGAAAAAATAGGAAAAAATATGGAAAAAAGAGGAGAAAAAGATGAAAAAAATAGTAGAAAAAGGAGAAACTGAGGAAAAAAAGAGGAAAAATATGGAAAAAGAGAAGATGAAAAAAGAGAAAAAGAGGAAGAAAATATGGAAAAAAGAGGAAAAAATATGAGGAAAATAGGAGAAAAAGGAGAAACTGAGGAAAAAAAGAGAAGAGAGGAAAAAAACTATGGAAAAAAGAGGAAAAAATATGGAAAAAAGAGGAAAAAAATATGGAAAAAAGAGGAGAAAAAGAGGTAAAAAGAGGAGGTAAAAGGAGAAACTGAGGGAAAAAGAGGAAAAAATATGGAAAAAAATAGGAGAAAAATATGAAAACAAATATGGAAAAAAGAGGAGAAAAAGATGAAAAAATTAGGAGAAAAAGGAGAAACTGAGGGAAAAAATATGGAAAAAAGGAGGAAAAAATATGAAAAAAGAGGAGAAAAATATGAAAAAAAGAGAAGATGGAAAAAGAGGGAAAAAATATGGAAAAAAGAGGAGAAAAAGAGGGAAAAAATATGGAAAAAAGAGGAGAAAAAGAGGGAAAAAATATGGAAAAAAGAGGAGAAAAAGATGAAAAAAATAGGAGAAAAAAGAGAAACTGAGGGAAAAAAGAGGAAAAAAATATGGAAAAAAGATGAAAAGAAGAGAAGATGAAAAAAGTGTAGACTCATTAGAAAACACTTGTTTCTGGCGGCCATTTTGAAAAATGTCCTAACCCCCCTCAGGTCCTAACCCCCCTCAGGTCCTAACCCCCCTCAGGTCCTAACCCCCCTCAGGTCCTAACCCCCCTCAGGTCCTAACCCCCCTCAGGTCTTAACCCCCCTCAGGTCCTAACCCCCCTCAGGTCCTAACCCCCCTCAGGTCCTAACCCCCCTCAGGTCCTAACCCCCCTCAGGTCCTAACCCCCCTCAGGTCCTAACCCCCCTCAGGTCCTAACTCCCCTCAGGTCCTAACCCCCCTCAGGTCCTAACCCCCCTCAGGTCCTAACCCCCCTCAGGTCCTAACCCCCTCAGGTCCTAACCCCCTCAGGTCCTAACCCCCCTCAGGTCCTAACCCCCCCCTCAGGTCCTAACCCCCCTCAGGTCCTAACCCCCCTCAGGTCCTAACCCCCCCCTCAGGTCCTAACTCCCCTCAGGTCTTAACCCCCCTCAGGTCCTAACCCCCCTCAGGTCCTAACCCCCCTCAGGTCCTAACCCCCCTCAGGTCCTAACCCCCCTCAGGTCCTAACCCCCCTCAGGTCCTAACCCCCCCCTCAGGTCCTAACCCCCCCCTCAGGTCCTAACCCCCCTCAGGTCCTAACCACGTCCCCTCAGGTCCAGTTATTTTGGGGATAGAGGGAAAAAAAGAGGAAAAAAAGACGAGAGAAAAAGGAGAAACTGAGGAGAAAAAGAGGAAAAAATATGGAAAAAGAGGAAAAAATATGAAAAAAATGTGGAAAAAATAGGAAAAAATATGGAAAAAAGAGGAGAAAAAGATGAAAAAAATAGTAGAAAAAGGAGAAACTGAGGAAAAAAAGAGGAAAAATATGGAAAAAGAGAAGATGAAAAAAGAGAAAAAGAGGAAAAAAATATGGAAAAAAGAGGAAAAAATATGAGGAAAATAGGAGAAAAAGGAGAAACTGAGGAAAAAAAGAGAAGAGAGGAAAAAAACTATGGAAAAAAGAGGAAAAAATATGGAAAAAAGAGGAAAAAAATATGGAAAAAAGAGGAGAAAAAGAGGTAAAAAGAGGAGGTAAAAGGAGAAACTGAGGGAAAAAGAGGAAAAAATATGGAAAAAAAGAGGAGAAAAATATGAAAACAAATATGGAAAAAAGAGGAGAAAAAGATGAAAAAATTAGGAGAAAAAGGAGAAACTGAGGGAAAAAATATGGAAAAAAGGAGGAAAAAATATGAAAAAAGAGGAGAAAAATATGAAAAAAAGAGAAGATGGAAAAAGAGGGAAAAAATATGGAAAAAAGAGGAGAAAAAGAGGGAAAAAATATGGAAAAAAGAGGAGAAAACGAGGGAAAAAATATGGAAAAAAGAGGAGAAAAAGATGAAAAAAATAGGAGAAAAAAGAGAAACTGAGGGAAAAAAGAGGAAAAAAATATGGAAAAAAGATGAAAAGAAGAGAAGATGAAAAAAGTGTAGACTCATTAGAAAACACTTGTTTCTGGCGGCCATTTTGAAAAATGTCCTAACCCCCCTCAGGTCCTAACCCCCCTCAGGTCCTAACCCCCCTCAGGTCCTAACCCCCCCCCTCAGGTCCTAACCCCCCTCAGGTCCTAACCCCCCTCAGGTCCTAACCCCCCTCAGGTCCTAACCCCCCCCTCAGGTCCTAACCCCCCCCTCAGGTCCTAACCCCCCTCAGGTCCTAACCCCCCTCAGGTCTTAACCCCCCTCAGGTCCTAACCCCCCTCAGGTCCTAACCCCCCTCAGGTCCTAACCCCCTCAGGTCCTAACCCCCCTCAGGTCCTAACCCCCCTCAGGTCCTAACCCCCCTCAGGTCCTAACCCCCCTCAGGTCCTAACCCCCCTCAGGTCCTAACCCCCTCAGGTCCAGTTATTTTGGGGATAGAGGGAAAAAAAGAGGAAAAAAAGACGAGAGAAAAAGGAGAAACTGAGGAAAAAAAGAGAAAAAGAGGAAAAAATATGGAAAAAGAGGAAAAAATATGAAAAAAATGTGGAAAAAATAGGAAAAAATATGGAAAAAAGAGGAGAAAAAGATGAAAAAAATAGTAGAAAAAGGAGAAACTGAGGAAAAAAAGAGGAAAAATATGGAAAAAGAGAAGATGAAAAAAGAGAAAAAGAGGAAAAAAATATGGAAAAAAGAGGAAAAAATATGAGGAAAATAGGAGAAAAAGGAGAAACTGAGGAAAAAAAGAGAAGAGAGGAAAAAAACTATGGAAAAAAGAGGAAAAAATATGGAAAAAAGAGGAAAAAAATATGGAAAAAAGAGGAGAAAAAGAGGTAAAAAGAGGAGGTAAAAGGAGAAACTGAGGGAAAAAGAGGAAAAAATATGGAAAAAAAGAGGAGAAAAATATGAAAACAAATATGGAAAAAAGAGGAGAAAAAGATGAAAAAATTAGGAGAAAAAGGAGAAACTGAGGGAAAAAATATGGAAAAAAGGAGGAAAAAATATGAAAAAAGAGGAGAAAAATATGAAAAAAAGAGAAGATGGAAAAAGAGGGAAAAAATATGGAAAAAAGAGGAGAAAAAGAGGGAAAAAATATGGAAAAAAGAGGAGAAAAAGAGGGAAAAAATATGGAAAAAAGAGGAGAAAAAGATGAAAAAAATAGGAGAAAAAAGAGAAACTGAGGGAAAAAAGAGGAAAAAAATATGGAAAAAAGATGAAAAGAAGAGAAGATGAAAAAAGTGTAGACTCATTAGAAAACACTTGTTTCTGGCGGCCATTTTGAAAAATGTCCTAACCCCCCTCAGGTCCTAACCCCCCTCAGGTCCTAACCCCCCTCAGGTCCTAACCCCCCTCAGGTCCTAACCCCCCTCAGGTCCTAACTCCCCTCAGGTCCTAACTCCCCTCAGGTCCTAACCCCCCCCTCAGGTCCTAACCCCCCTCAGGTCCTAACCCCCCCCTCAGGTCCTAACCCCCCTCAGGTCCTAACCCCCCTCAGGTCCTAACCCCCCTCAGGTCCTAACCCCCCCCTCAGGTCCTAACCCCCCTCAGGTCCTAACCCCCCTCAGGTCCTAACCCCCCCCTCAGGTCCTAACTCCCCTCAGGTCCTAACCCCCCTCAGGTCCTAACTCCCCTCAGGTCCTAACCCCCCTCAGGTCCTAACCCCCCTCAGGTCCTAACCCCCCTCAGGTCCTAACCCCCCTCAGGTCCTAACCCCCCTCAGGTCCTAACCCCCCCCTCAGGTCCTAACCCCCCTCAGGTCCTAACCCCCCTCAGGTCCAGTTATTTTGGGGATAGAGGGAAAAAAAGAGGAAAAAAAGACGAGAGAAAAAGGAGAAACTGAGGAAAAAAAGAGAAAGAGGAAAAATATGGAAAAAGAGAAGATGAAAAAAGAGGAAAAAATACGGAAAAAAGAGGAAAAAATATGAAAAAAGAGGAGAAAAATATGAAAAAAATAGGAGAAAAAGGAGAAACTGAGGGAAAAAAGAGGAAAAAAGAGGAAAAAAAGAGGAAAAAATATGAAAAAAGAGGAGAAAAATATGAAAAAAGAGAAGATGAAAAAAGAGGAAAAAAATATGGAAAAAAGATGAAAAAAATAGGAGAAAAAGGAGAAAATGAGGGAAAAAAGAGGAAAAAATATGGAAAAAAGATGAAAAGAAGAGAATATGAAAAAAGTGTAGACTCATTAGAAAACACTTGTTTCTGGCGGCCATTTTTAAAAATGTCCTAACCCCCCTCAGGTCCTAACCCCCCTCAGGTCCTAACCCCCTCAGGTCCTAACCCCCCTCAGGTCCTAACCCCCTCAGGTCCTAACCCCCTCAGGTCCTAACCCCCCTCAGGTCCTAACCCCCTCAGGTCCTAACCCCCCCTCAGGTCCTAACCCCCTCAGGTCCTAACCCCCCTCAGGTCCTAACCCCCTCAGGTCCTAACCCCCTCAGGTCCTAACCCCCCTCAGGTCCTAACCCCCCCTCAGGTCCTAACCCCCCTCAGGTCCTAACCCCCCTCAGGTCCTAACCCCCCTCAGGTCCAGTTATTTTGGGGATAGAGGGAAAAAAAGAGGAAAAAAGACGAGAGAAAAAGGAGAAACTGAGGAAAAAAAGAGAAAAAGAGGAAAAATATGGAAAAAGAGAAGATGAAAAAAGAGAAAAAGAGGAAAAAAATATGGAAAAAAGGAGGAAAAAAATATGGAAAAAGAGGTAAAAAGAGGAGAAAAAGGAAAAAAATATTGAAAAAAGAGGAAAAAAGATTAAAAGAAGAGAAGATGAAAAAAGTGTAGACTCGGTGTGTAACCCGGGTTCTGCTGTGAGTCACGTTGAAGCGTTTGCGCTCCAGCAGGATCGGGGTACGGGGTAGTGACCGTGGGGAGGCACACTTTATGCACCGACAGGCAGTTGCTTTCCCGATATGTTCAGCGTCTCCAATACTGTACAGAAACTCCCAGATGCAAAAAAGCGGAGAGCGATGCACATTGTTTGCAGGAAAAGAGGGCAGACCCACGTAAACATTAAACACATTATTTAACATTATTAGCTGATTATATGTGTAGTGGGCTGGCATCAGTATTTGATTTTAGAATGAATTTTGAGTGTATTTCCCACAGACTATAAGTTGTGGAATATTACTTTTTTTAAAGATAATATTAAGATAATTTAAGGCAACTGTAAGTGTAATTTTTATTTTATATAAACTTAAAACATTTAAAAATATTTTAATATTTTCGGGTAATCAGTTACAAAATATTTTTTGAGTTCTGTGAACTTATTAGGGTTTACAGTGATGGATGGAGAAGGTTACTCAAATAAATCAGGGATTCTGCTGAAAAACGCTAGCGCTCTCGTAAATACTCATCGGGGAAAGATAAAATGTCATATCGTGGTCTTATCACCCTCTCACGGTGAATTACACGGATAATTTGGGCATCTATGTGTAACAAGTTACGCAACTTAAATACCGGAACATAACTGGGTTATCTGAACAGAACCTGAACAAAACCGGCATAAAACCTCCCCCTAGCAGGTTATGTTCAGAGCCCTAACCCTAACCCTGTTACCATGGTAACTTACTTAACCCTGTTACCATGGTAACCCTAACCCTGTGACCATGGTAACACTGTTACGAAAAAACCCGAAAATAAACCAGAAAAAAACCTGAAAATAAACCAGAAAAAACCCGAAACACACCCGAAAATAAACCCGAAAAAACGCGAAAATAAACCCGAAAATAAACCCGAAAAAACGCGAAAATAAACCCGAAACACACCCGAAAATAAACCCGAAAAAACGCGAAAATAAACCCGAAAATAAACCCGAAAAAACGCGAAAATAAACCCGAAAATAAACCCGAAACACACCCGAAAATAAACCCGAAAAAACGCGAAAATAAACCCGAAAATAAACCCGAAAAAACGCGAAAATAAACCCGAAAATAAACCCGAAACACACCCGAAAATAAACTCGAAAAAACCTGAAAATAAACCCGAAAAAACCCGAAACACACCCGAAAATAAACCGAAAAAACCCGAAAATAAACCCGAAAAAACCTGAAACACACCCGAAAATAAACCCGAAAAAAAAACGAAAATTAACCAGAAAAAACCCAAAACAAATCCGAAAATAAACCCGAAAAAACCCGAAAATATCCCTAAAGTAACCCTGTTACCATGGTGACGTACTTAACCCTGTTACCATGGTGACGTACTTAACCCTGTTACCATGGTGACTTACTTAACCTGACCATTTTGGAACAGAAATCCCAGGTTTACCATTGACCCTGGGTTAACATACCCAGTTTAGCCAGTAAACCTCCTTGTTGGAATAAACCCCAGGAATCCCTGATGTTTGTTTATGTTGTTGTTTACTTTTTTACAGGTTGTTATTGTTGTTGTTTACTTGTTTACAGGTTGTTATTGTTGTTGTTTACTTGTTTACAGGTTGTTATTGTTGTTGTTTACTTGTTTACAGGTTGTTATTGTTGTTGTTTACTTGTTTACAGGTTGTTATTGTTGTTGTTTACTTGTTTACAGGTTGTTATTGTTGTTATTGTTGTTGTTTACTTGTTTACAGGTTGTTATTGTTGTTGTTTACTTGTTTACAGGTTGTTATTGTTGTTGTTTACTTGTTTACAGGTTGTTATTGTTGTTGTTTACTTGTCTACAGGTTGTTATTGTTGTTGTTTACTTGTTTACAGGGGAAGGTCCAGGAATCCCTGAAGGCGTTTGAGTCTCTGGTTCAACAGTTTCCTCAGAGTCCCCGAGCTCGCTACGGGAGAGCCCAGGTAACTAGTCCTGACCCCCCCTAGACCAGGACCCCCTAGTCCTGCTGGACCAGGACATGGGGGGTCCAGGTAACTAGTCCTGGACCAGGACCCCCTGGACCAGGACCCCCTAGACCTGCTGGACCAGGACCCCCTAGACCAGGACCTGGGGGGTCCAGGTAACTAGTCCTGGACCAGGACCCCCTAGTCCTGCTGGACCAGGACCTGGGGGGTCCAGGTAACTAGTCCTGACCCCCCTTAGACCAGGACCCCCTAGATCTGGACCCCTTGGACCAGGACCTGGGGGGTCCAGGTAAACCTGCTGGAACCGGATCCTGCTGGACCTGGTCTGGGGGGTCCAGGTAACTAGTCCTGGACCAGGACCCCTAGACCAGGACCCCTAGACCAGGACCCCCTAGACCAGGACCCCCTAGTCCTGCTGGACCTGGTCTGGGGGGTCCAGGTAACTAGTCCTGACCCCCCCTAGACCAGGACCTGGGGGGTCCAGGTAAACCTGCTGGAACCCGATCCTGCTGGACTTGGTCTGGGGGGTCCAGGTAACTAGTCCTGGACCAGGACCCCTAGACCAGGACCCCCTAGTCCTGGACCCCCTAGTCCTGGACCCCCTAGACCTGGACCTGGGGGGTCCAGGTAACTAGTCCTGGACCAGGACCAGGACCAGGACCCCCTAGACCTGCTGGACCAGGACCTGGGGGGTCCAGGTAAACCTGCTGGAACCGGATCCTGCTGGACCCGGTCTGGGGGGTCCAGGTAACTAGTCCTGGACGCCCCAGACCAGGACCACCTAGTCCTGCTATGTGTGTGTGTGTGTGTGTGTGTGTGTGTGTGTGTGTGTGTGTGTGTGTGTGTGTGTGTGTGTGTGTGTGTGTGTGTGTGTGTGTGTGTGTGTGTGTGTGTGTAATGTGTGTGTGTGTGTGTGTGTGTGTGTGTGTGTGTGTGTGTGTGTGTGTGTGTGTATAATGTGTATATGTGTGTGTTTCCAGGCGGAGGACGACCTGGCCGAGCGTCTCCGTAGCAACGATCTCCTCCAGAAATCCATCAACTCGTACCGGGAGGCGGCGGAGCTTCCTGACGCCACGCCGGACCTGCTGAGGGCGGCGCTGAAGAGACGGGCGGAGCGGCAGCAGTTCCTGGGTCAGTACCTAGACCTGGACCTGGACCAGGTCCTGGTCCTGGACCAGGTCCTGGACCTGGACCAGGTCCTGGTCCAGGCTGGTATTTTCATCCGCAACCCGCAGAGTCGGCCGGCGTGCGGCAGGAGGAGTCGAGCACTCCGGGGGACTACTAGCCTACCGCTAGCTTCTACCGCTAGCCTACTGCTAGCTTCTACCGTTAGCTTCTACCGCTAGCTTCTACCACTAGCTTCTACCGCTAGCCTACTGCTAGCTTCTACCGTTAGCTTCTACCGCTAGCTTCTACCACTAGCTTCTCCAGCGGACTACTAGCGTACAGCTAGTTTCTACCACTAGCTTTTCCTACTAGCCTACCGCTAGCTTCTCCAGCAGACTACTAGCCTACCGCTAGCTTCTACCACTAGCTTCTACCACTAGCTTCTACCGCTAGCCTACTGCTAGCTTCTACCACTAGCTTCTACCGCTAGCCTACTGCTAGCTTCTACCACTAGCTTCTACCACTAGCTTCTCCAGCGGACTATTAGCGTACCGCTAGTTTCTACCACTAGCTTTTCCTACTAGCCTATCGCTAGCTTCTCCAGCAGACTACTAGCCTACCGCTAGCTTCTACCACTAGCTTCTACCGCTAGCCTACCGTTAGCTTCTACCACTAGCTTCTACCGCTAGCTTCTACCACTAGCTTCTACCGCTAGCTTCTACCGCTAGCTTCTCCAGCGGACTACTAGCGTAACGCTAGTTTCTACCACTAGCTTTTCCTACTAGCCTACCGCTAGCTTCTCCAGCAGACTACTAGGCTACCGCTAGCTTCTACCGCTAGCTTCTACCGCTAGCTTCTACCGCTAGCTTCTACCAATAGCTTCTACCGCTAGCCTACTGCTAGCTTCTACCATTAGCTTCTACCGCTAGCTTCTACCGTTAGCTTCTACCGCTAGCTTCTACTGTTAGCTTCTACCACTAGCTTCTACTGCTTGTTTCTACTGCTAGCTTCTACTGTTAGCTTTTACCATTAGCTTATATCGCTAGCTTCTACCATTAGCTTATATCGCTAGCTTCTACCACTAGCTTCTACCGCTAGCTTCTACCGCTAGCCTACTGCTAGCTTCTACCGCTAGCCTACTGCTAGCTTCTACCATTAGCTTCTACCGCTAGCTTCTACCGTTAGCTTCTACCGCTAGCTTCTACCGTTAGCTTCTACCACTAGCTTCTACTGCTTGTTTCTACTGCTAGCTTCTACTGTTAGCTTTTACCATTAGCTTATATCGCTAGCTTCTACCATTAGCTTCTATCGCTAGCTTCTACCGCTAGCTTCTACCGCTAGCCTACTGCTAGCTTCTACCGTTAGCTTCTACCACTAGCTTCTACCGCTAGCTTCTACCACTAGTTTCTCCAGTGGACTACTAGCGTACCGCTAGTTTCTACCACTAGCTTTTCCTACTAGCCTACCGCTAGCTTCTCCAGCAGACTACTAGGCTACCGCTAGCTTTTACCGCTAGCTTCTACCGCTAGCTTCTATCGCTAGCTTCTACCGCTAGCTTCTACCGATAGCCTACTGCTAGCTTCTACCATTAGCTTCTACCGCTAGCCTACTGCTAGCTTCTACCATTAGCTTCTACCGCTAGCTTCTACCGTTAGCTTCTACTGCTTGCTTCTACTGCTAGCTTCTACTGTTAGCTTCTACCATTAGCTTCTATCGCTAGCTTCTACCACTAGCTTCTACCGCTAGCTTCTACCGCTAGCCTACTGCTAGCTTCTACCGTTAGCTTCTACCACTAGCTTCTACCGCTAGCTTCTACCACTAGCTTCTACAGCTAGCTTCTCCAGCAGACTACTAGCGTACCGCTAGTTTCTACCACTAGCTTTTCCTACTAGCCTACCGCTAGCTTCTCCAGCAGACTACTAGGCTACTGCTAGCTTCTACCGCTAGCTTCTACCGCTAGCTTCTACCATTAGCTTCTATCGCTAGCTTCTACCGATAGCTTCTACCGCTAGCCTACTGCTAGCTTCTACCATTAGCTTCTACCACTAGCTTCTACTGCTTGTTTCTACTGCTAGCTTCTACTGTTAGCTTCTACCATTAGCTTATATCGCTAGCTTCTACCATTAGCTTATATCGCTAGCTTCTACCACTAGCTTCTACCGCTAGCTTCTACCGCTAGCCTACTGCTAGCTTCTACCGTTAGCTTCTACCACTAGCTTCTACCGCTAGCTTCTCCAGCGGACTACTAGTGTACCGCTAGTTTCTACCACTAGCTTTTCCTACTAGCCTACCGCTAGCTTCTCCAGCAGACTACTAGGCTACCGCTAGCTTTTACCGCTAGCTTCTACCGCTAGCTTCTACTGATAGCCTACTGCTAGCTTCTACTATTAGCTTCTACCACTAGCCTACTGCTAGCTTCTACCATTAGCTTCTACCGCTAGCTTCTACCATTAGCTTCTACTGCTTGCTTCTACTGCTAGCTTCTACTGTTAGCTTCTACCATTAGCTTATATCGCTAGCTTCTACCATTAGCTTCTATCGCTAGCTTCTACCACTAGCTTCTACCGCTAGCTTCTACCGCTAGCCTACTGCTAGCTTCTACCGTTAGCTTCTACCACTAGCTTCTACCGCTAGCTTCTACCACTAGCTTCTACTGCTAGCTTCTCCAGCAGACTACTAGCGTACCGCTAGTTTCTACCACTAGCTTTTCCTACTAGCCTACCGCTAGCTTCTCCAGCAGACTACTAGGCTACCGCTAGCTTTTACTGCTAGCTTCTACCGCTAGCTTCTACCATTAGCTTCTATCGCTAGCTTCTACCGATAGCTTCTACCTTTAGCCTACTGCTAGCTTCTACCGTTAGCTTCTACTGCTTGCTTCTACTGCTAGCTTCTACTGTTAGCTTCTACCATTAGCTTCTATCGCTAGCTTCTACCACTAGCTTCTACCGCTAGCTTCTACCGCTAGCCTACTGCTAGCTTCTACCGTTAGCTTCTACCGCTAGCTTCTACCGTTAGCCTACTGCTAGCTTCTACCGTTAGCTTCTACCACTAGCTTCTACCGCTAGCTTCTACCGCTAGCCTACTGCTAGCTTCTACCACTAGCTTCTGCTGCTATCTTCTCCTTTCATCATCAGGCCAGAATGAATGAATGAAAGTTTGTGGTGTTGAACATGTTACTGGACATTCTTGTGTAATTGCCACAGAATAATTTGTTCTATTTAGTTAATTTCTACATAAGAATATTCATTTTATTATTATTATTATTTTATATTAAATACATATTTTATATTACAGATAGTTTTGTGGGCCCCCCTGACACCATGGAGAAGCCCAAGCCTGGAGGCGTCTCAAGACCTCACTTGTATTTTTTTGTTCAAAGATATAAAACAAAGTTGATGCTAATCGACCTGTTTGTTCTCATTTTTTCAAATGAGAATCGATAAAGAATCGAATCGTTAAACAGAATCGAAAATGGAATCGGAATCGACCCCCCAGGTTGTATGCGCGGGTCCCTGACCTCTGACCTCTGACCTCTCCCCCCAGGTCGTATGCGTGGCTCCCTGACCACGCTGGAGCGGTTGGTCCAGATCTTCCCCGACGACCTGGACCTGAAAAACGAGCTGGGAGTCGCTCACCTGCTGCTTGGAGACAACGAGGGGGCCAAGAGGGTGTACGAGGAGGTAACAGACACATACACACACATATACACACATATACACACATACACACACATATACACACATATACAGTGCCTTGCGAAGGTATTTGGCCCCCTTGAACTTTGTGACCTTTTGCCACATTTCAGGCTTCAAACATAAAGATATAAAACTGTAATGTTTTGTGAAGAATCAACAAGTTGGACACAATCATGAAGTGGAACGAAATGTATTGGATATTTCAAACTTTTTTAACAAATAAAAAACTGAAAAAGTGGCCGTGCAAAATTATTCAGCCCCTTTACTTTCAGTGCAGCAAACTCTGTCCAGAAGTTCAGTGAGGATCTCTGAATGATCCAGTGTTGACCTAAATGACTAATGATGATAAATGGAATCCACCAGTGTGTAATCACGTCTCCGTCTAAATGCACCTGCACCGTGATCGTCTCAGAGGTCGTTTAAAGCGCAGAGAGCATCATGAAGAACAAGGAACACACCAGACCACTGCAAATCTACCAAGACCTGGCCGTCCCTCTACACTTTCAGCTCATACAACGAGAAGACTGATCAGAGATGCAGCCAAGAGGCCCATGATCACTCTGGATGAACTGCAGAGGTCAGAGGTCAGAGGTCACCTACAGCTGAGGTGGGAGACTCTGTCCTACGACAACAATCAGTCATATACTGCACAATTCTGGCCTTTATGGAAGAGTGGCAAGAAGACAGCCATTTCTTAAAGATATCCATACAAAGTGTCGTTTAAAGTTTGCCACAAGCCACCTGGGAGACACAAACATGTTGAAGAAGGTGCTCTGGTCAGATCAGACCAAAATCGAACTCTTTGGCAACAATGCAAGACGTTCTGTTTGGCGTAAAAGCAACACAGCTCATCACCCTCAACACACCATCCCCACTGTCAAACATGGTGGTGGCAGCATCATGGTTTGGGCCTGCTTTTCTTCAGCAGGGACAGGGAAGATGGATGGAGCCAAATACAGGACCACTCTGGAAGAAAACCTGATGGAGTCTGCAAAAGACCTGAGACTGGGACGGAGATTTGTCTTCCAACAAGACAATGATCCAAAATATAAAGCAAAATCTACAATGGAATGGTTCACAAAAAAACATATCCAGGTGTTAGAATGGCCAAGTCAAAGTCCAGACCTGAATCCAATGGAGAATTTGTGGAAAGAACTGAAAACTGCTGTTCACAAACGCAAACCCCAAGTGACTTACAGCTGTAATCGCAGCAAAAGGTGGCGCTACAAAGTATTAACTTAAGGGGGCTGAATCATTTTGCACGCCCAATTTTTCAGTTTTTTATTTGTTAAAAAAGTTTGAAATATCCAATACATTTCGTTCCACTTCATGATTGTGTCCCACTTGTTGTTGATTCTTCACAAAAAATTACAGTTCTATATCTTTATGTTCGAAGCCTGAAATGTGACAAAAGGTCACAAAGTTCTTCGCACGGCACTGTATATACAGTATATGTATGTATATGTATATGTATATATATATATATATATATATATATATATACATACACACACACACCGCACAGCCGGGCCCCCTCCCGGGTCAAAGGTCACCGTCCCCCTGCTGACCCCCCATCCCCCTCCAGGTCCTCAGAACTTCCCCCCACAACGGCTTCGCTAAGGTCCACTACGGCTTCATCCTCAAGTCTGAGAACCAGATCGCCGAGAGCATCCCCTTCCTGAGGGTACCACTTCCTGTTTGTGTCCTCACTTCCTGTCTGTGTCCTCATTTCCTGTTAGTGTCCTCACTTCCTATTTGTGTCCTTTTCACTTCCTGTTAGTGTCCTCACTTCCTGTTTGTGTCCTCACTTCCTGTCTGTGTCCTCACTTCCTGTCTGTGTCCTCACTTCCTGTTAGTGTCCTCTTCACTTCCTGTTAGTGTCCTCTTCACTTCCTGTTTGTGTCCTCTTCACTTCCTGTTAGTGTCCTCACTTCCTGTTTGTGTCCTCTTCACTTCCTGTTAGTGTCCTCACTTCCTGTTTGTGTCCTCTTCACTTCCTGTTAGTGTCCTCACTTCCTGTTTGTGTCCTCTTCACTTCATGTTAGTGTCCTCTTCACTTCCTGTTAGTGTCCTCACTTCCTGTTTGTGTCCTCTTCACTTCCTGTTTGTGTCCTCTTCACTTCCTGTTAGTGGCCTCCTCACTTCCTGTTTATGTCCTCTTCACTTCCTGTTTGTGTCCTCTTCACTTCCTGTTTGTGTCCTCTTCACTTCCTGTTTGTGTCCTCCTCACTTCCTGTCTGTGTCCACTCACTTCATGCTTGCGACCTCACTTCCTGGTTGTGACCTCACTTCCTGCTTGCAACCTCACTTCCTGCTTGCGACCTCACTTCCTGGTTGTGACCTCACTTCCTGGTTGTGACCTCACTTCCTGTCTCCAGGAGGGCCTCCAGTCCGGTGAACCGGGGACGGATGACGGACGATTCTACTTCCACTTGGGAGACGCTTTGCAGAGAGTTGGAGACAAAACCGTGAGTGGATGATGGATAGATAGATAGATAGATAGATAGATAGATAGATAGATAGATAGATAGATAGATAGATAGATAGATAGATAGATAGGTAGGTAGGTAGGTAGGTAGGTAGGTAGGTAGGTAGGTAGGTCTAAATCAACATTACATAAATTCATAACGAGGAAAGACACAGAGACTGGAATAGTTTTAACGCACCTCTGCAGGAGGGGGGGAGCACAGCGACAGCAAAATGCAAATGATAAATTCCTGTTGATGAAAAGCTGATTTATGATTCTGCGTTAAATCGACGCACAACGTACGTGTGCGTGAAAGAGGAAGGAAGGAAGGAAGGAAGGAAGGAAGGAAGGAAGGAAGGAAGGAAGGAAGGAAGGAAGGAAGGAAGGAAGGAAGGAAGGAAGGAAGGAAGGAAGGAAGGAAGGAAGGAAGGAAGGAAGGAAGGAAATGAGCCTGAAAGAAAAGAAAGAAAGAAAGAAATGAGCCTGAAAGAAAAGAAAAAAAGAATTGAGCCTGAAAGAAAAGAAAGAAAGAAAGAAAGAAAGAAAGAAAGAAAGAAAGAAAGAAAGAAAGAAAGAAAGAAAGAAAGAAAGAAAGAAAGAAAGAAAGAAAGAAAAGAAATGAGCCTGAAAGAAAAGAAAAAAAGAAATGAGCCTGAAAGAAAGAAAGAAAGAAAGAAAGAAAGAAAGAAAGAAAGAAAGAAAGAAAGAAAGAAAGAAAGAAAGAAAGAAAGAAAGAAAGAAAGAAAGAATTGAGCCTGAAAGAAAAGAAAGAAAGAAAGAAAGAAAGAAAGAAAGAAAGAAAGAAAGAAAGAAAGAAAGAAAGAAAGAAAGAAAGAAAGAAAGAAAGAAAGAAAGAAAGAAAGAAAGAAAGAAATGAGCCTGAAAGAAAGAAAGAAAGAAAGAAAGAAAGAAAGAAAGAAAGAAAGAAAGAAAGAAAGAAAGAAAGAAAGAAAGAAAGAAAGAAAGAAAGAAAGAAAAAAAATTCCCGTTGATGACGTTTTTTTGCATTTTTTTTATCGTTATCGGGATAAATGCCAGAAATTATCGTGATAAATGTTTTAGTCCGTACCGCCCATCCCTAATGAAGAGTGAACAGTAGACAATGGGTGGAAGTGATAACGTGTGATTGGTTCATGACATTAGAGTGGTCAGCTGTCACCAGGACGGTGGTCAGCTGTCACCGGGACGGTGGTCAGCTGTCACCAGGAAAGAAAGAAAGAAAGAAAGAAAGAAAGAAAGAAAGAAAGAAAGAAAGAAAGAAAGAAAGAAAGAAAGAAAGAAAGAAAGAAAGAAAGAAAGAAAGAAATGAGCCTGAAAGAAAAGAAAGAAATGAGCCTGAAAGAAAAGAAAAAAAGAAATGAGCCTGAAAGAAAGAAAGAAAGAAAGAAAGAAAGAAAGAAAGAAAGAAAGAAAGAAAGAAAAAAAGAAATGAGCCTGAAAGAAAAGAAAAAAAGAAATGAGCCTGAAAGAAAGAAAGAAAGAAAGAAAGAAAGAAAGAAAGAAAGAAAGAAAGAAAGAAAGAAAGAAAGAAAGAAAGAAAGAAAGAAAGAAAGAAAGAAAGAAAGAAAGAAAAATTCCCGTTGATGACGTTTTTGCATTTTTTTATCGTTATCGTGATAAATGTCACCAGGACAGTGGTCAGCTGTCACCAGGACAGCTGTCACCGGGACGGCGGTCAGCTGTCACCGGGACGGCGGTCAGCTGTCACCGGGACGGCGGTCAGCTGTCACCGGGACGGCGGTCAGCTGTCACCGGCGGTCAGCTGTCACCGGGACGGTGGTCAGCTGTCACCGGGACGGTGGTCAGCTGTCACCGGGACGGTGGTCAGCTGTCACCGGGACGGTGGTCAGCTGTCACCGGGACGGTGGTCAGCTGTCACCGGGACGGTGGTCAGCTGTCACCGGGACGGTGGTCAGCTGTCACCGGGGCGGTGGTCAGCTGTCACCGGGGCGGTGGTCAGCTGTCACCGGGACAGTCCAAACCCCTGAGTAGATCAGGAAGTGGCTGCTGTGACTTCTGTTAGCCAAGCATGTGACAGTTTCAGGGGGACAAAACAAGTTCAAAGGTTGATTAACCTCACAATTCCCTTCTGGTGTCCTTTTGAAACTTCAACTAAGATCCGTCCATTAGGCTTAGAATAGTAGCCTCAAACATTTAAGAAATAGCAAGGGGAGCTTATAACACGCTTCACGCAAGCTTGTTAACAGGTAATTATATGTCAAGGAAATATGTCAAGGGAAAGGCGAAAACCCAGGCTATATCTAGGGCAAAATTGCTCTCCGACCCTCCTAGTGAGCGATCACCCATGGCCAAGACACATAAAAGCTTAAAACATTTCACAGTAAACAAGATGAAACACTCCAGTGTCATCATGAACATCCTTGCCATCAGTTAGAGTTCGTTGGAGTTGTCGGCAATAGACTTCAGAATACTGGACTAAGGAAGTTGGATGGTTCTTTGAACCATTGCCCTTAGACACGGAATGATACAGGTAATGAAAACACAGAACAGTTCAAGGACAGTAATAATCAGAATCATAATTTTAGTCATTATGTCAGTCCAGGGGGTCTGAGGTCAGCCAGGACCAAAAGGAAATGACCATATAAAGACAATGAAGAGTGAACAGTAGACAGTAGACAATGGGTGGAAGTGGTAACCAGTGATTGATTCCTGACATTACAGTGGTCAGCTGTCACCAGGACGGTCCAAACCCCTGAGTAGATCAAGAAGTGACTTCTGTTAGCCAAGCATGTGACAGTTTCAGGAGGACAAAACAAGTTCATAGGTTGATTAACCTCACAATTCCCTTCTGGTGTCCTTTTGAAACTTCAACTAAGATCCGTCCATTAGGCTTAGAATAGTAGCCTCAAACATTTAAGAAATAGCAAGGGGAGCTTATAACACGCTTCACGCAAGCTTGTTAACAGGTAATTATATGTCAAGGAAATATGTCAAGGGAAAGGCGAAAACCCAGGCTATATCTAGGGCAAAATTGCTCTCCGACCCTCCTAGTGAGCGATCACCCATGGCCAAGACACATAAAAGCTTAAAACATTTCACAGTAAACAAGATGAAACACTCCAGTGTCATCATGAACATCCTTGTCATCAGTTAGAGTTCGTTGGAGTTGTCGGCAATAGACTTCAGAATACTGGACTAAGGAAGTTGGATGGTTCTTTGAACCATTGCCCTTAGACACGGAATGATACAGGTAATGAAAACACAGAACAGTTCAAGGACAGTAATAATCAGAATCATAATTTTAGTCATTATGTCAGTCCAGGGGGTCTGAGGTCAGCCAGGACCAAAAGGAAATGACCATATAAAGACAATGAAGAGTGAACAGTAGACAGTAGACAATGGGTGGAAGTGGTAACCAGTGATTGATTCCTGACATTACAGTGGTCAGCTGTCACCAGGACAGTCCAAACCCCTGAGTAAATCAGGAAGTGGCTTCTGTGAGTTCTGTTAGCCAAGCATGTGACAGTTTCAGGAGGACAAAACAAGTTCAAAGGTTGATTAACCTCACAGGGGTTGCAGGTTTGAAAAGTTCTTCTTCTGTGGTGCAAACGAGGTTGTTTGTTTGTGTGTGTTTATTTGTTTGTTTGTTGTCCAGGCCTACGACTGGTACGAGGAGGGCCACCGGCGCGGCCACTTCACCTCCGTGTGGCAGAGATCTCTGTACAACGTGAAGGGGCTGAAGGCCCAGCCCTGGTGGACGCCGCAGGAGACGGGTTACACGGACCTGGTCAAGGTAAGGGGGGGGGGGACTGGACCTGGGGGGGACCTGGACCTGGATCTGGGGGGGGGGTTAGGCCATTTTTCAAAATGGCCGCCAGAAACAAGTGTTTTCTAATGAGTCTACACTTTTTTCATCTTCTCTTTTTTCCATATTTTTTCCTCTTTTTTCCATATTTTTTCCTCTTTTTTTCCTCTTTTTTCCATATTTTTTTCCTCTTTTTTCCATATTTTTTCCTCTTTTTTCCATATTTCTTTCCTCTTTTTTCCTCTCCTCTTTTTTTCCTCAGTTTCTCCTTTTTCTCCTATTTTTTTCATCTTTTTCTCCTCTTTTTTCCATAATTTTTTCCTCTTTTTTCCATATCTTTTTCCATATTTTTTCCTCTTTTTTCATATTTTTTTCCTCTTTTTTCCCTGGGTCTGGACCTGGGTCTGGATCTGTTGGATCTTGTGGTGGGATTGTTTTCCCTCCAAATAACTTGGAGGGAAAACAATCCTCTCTCAAAATGGCAGGGGGAAAAAATGGCCTCATTATATCACAGTGATATAATGAGCGTATACCACGGCCTAAAGTGATTATTGCTTTTATAAAATGGTTACCAATAATGTAAATATGAAAGAGGAAACACAATCTATTTATGTAGTTTTTAATTAATCAGAAATACATATTATCCAGTAAAAATATCCACACTGTGCAAAACAATAGTCCCATCTCTCCAGATCTGGATCTGGTGGTGGATCTGGATCTGTGGGAGGGATCAGGTCTGACCCGGTTCCAGGTCTGACCCGGTTCCAGGTCTGACCCGGTTCCAGGTCTGACCCGGTTCCCCCCCAGGTCCAGGTCTGACCCGGTTCCCGGTTCCGTGTGGTTCCAGATGCTGGAGAGGAACTGGAGGACGATCCGCGACGAAGCTCTGGCCGTGATGGACGCGGAGAGAGGACTGTTCGTCCCCGAGGAGGAAAACCTCCGGGAGACGGGGGACTGGGGCCAGTTCACGCTCTGGCAGCAAGGTGGGTCAACCTGAGGTCCTGGAGGTCCTGGAGGACCTGGAGGTCCTGGAACCTCCGGGAGGTCCTGGAACCTCCGGGAGGTCCTGGAGGACCCTCAACCCTGCTAACTATCTGTTTAACCCCCTCACACCCTGCTAACTATCCTCCCAGAGGATTATTGATGAGCCACTGGGTAAAAGGAACAAGAGATACAACAACACTTTCTTTCCCTCGTCCGTACGACTACTTAACGCTTAAAGGCTGAGTTATGGTTCTGCGTCAAAACGACACCGTGCCTACGGCGTGTGGTACGCGTCAATGCGTACCACACGCCATCACTGACGCCGTCACTGACGCCGTCACTGACCCGTCACTGACGTGCACCTCCCAGAAATTGTAACTACGCGTGGAGGTGACGCAGACCAAACGCAGACGAGAGGGCTGTGATTGGTTCGCTTGGTAGCAACACATTTCCGGTTTCCGGTTTGAAGCAGTCGTGAACTTTCAGCGCTCTTTTCTTCGTGTATGTGTGATTTTTTGTTTTTTTGTTTTGTTTTTTTGTAGGGATGTTAACAATTAATCGATTTTCGATTAATTGCCGTTATGAAATTACCCGATTAAAATTAACGATTACAATTAATCTATTTATTTATTTATTTTTTTCGTTTAATTTCACCAGCTGGTATTACGCCCGGACTACATTTAATGCGACACAACACGCTGCCGCCGCGCCGCGCACATAAAGTTAGAAGAAAGAGACGGCGGGTATGTTTGGTTTTAGTAATATCTTGCTCAGGCAATGAGTCTGCAATGGCCCAGACGGGAGACACATGTAGCTCAGTGCTTAACTTTTATTTTTAATCCACTCTATATTCTTCTGGTTGTTCTCCGATATGTTCCCCTAAAGCCTGAATTATGGTTCCGCCTTAAATCGACGCAGAGCCGCCGCCGTAGCCTACGGCGTAGGCTCTGCGTCGTTGTAACGCGGAACCATAAATCAGCCTTCACCCGGTAAAGAAAAAAAGAAAATGTGCTCCAATACAGCAGGTCTCATAATTTTATTTTGAACACTGCCAAAACTCTAACTTAAAACGTAACTAGAACTTAAAATGTGCTTGACACAAATGACACTATTATGGCTGCTGCTACTACTAATAGCCTTGAAGTGCACTTTATATTATATTCCTTGTGGTACAAAAATGTCTTTTTGTTACTTTTGTATCAAATAAATATTTGATTAAGGAATACATTAAAATGTCCTTTGTATTTTATATAAGCAAAAAAAATTATGTTTGTATCTCAGATGGGGAAAAACGCCGCTTATCAACTAATCGATGATCGATCGATAAGGTTATCAACTGTCAATTAATGAAATAATCGATAATTTGCATCCCTAGTTTTTTGCACAATAGTTGTCCTTATCTCTTTGATTCACTGTGACCGGAAAGACTCGGATAAACCATTCAGGAAAAGATCGCTAACTAGCGGTCACGGAGGGTACAGCACCGCGGAGAAATGGAGTGACGGAGAAGTCCGTCACGGCGTCGATTTGACGCAGAACCTTAATTCCGGCTTACCTCCTTGTCCTATTTCGGTGGTTCTGTCTGATATGTGCTGTTGTGTTGCCTCGTCCAGTTTTGTCTGCACTGTTGTCTCTGTATTCTGTACTGCTGTGGTGTTTTGTTGCAGCTTCCACCTGCACCGTGAAGCTAATTCCAGCGGCCGAGCAGTGTGGCAGTAACAGGAAGTTGAGTTGAGTCTCTCTGTGTTCCAGGGAGGAAGGTGGGGAACTCCTGCCAGGGCGTCCCCAAGACCTGCCAGCTGCTGGAGAGATTCCCCGAGGCCACGGGCTGCAAGAGAGGCCAGGTAGGACCTGAAGGGGTCTGGCCCCGCCCCCTGGTGCTGGCCCCGCCCCCTGGGGCTGGCCCCGCCCCCTGGGGCTGGCCCCGCCCCCTGGGGCTGGCCCCGCCCCCTCTGAACCCTAGACATTTATACGTAGACGCCCCATTGAGCTGCTCTATTATTATTGCTATATATAGCCGCCATATTGGATGTTCAAGACTGCGCTGTAAACTAATACAAGTAAATGGTAAATGGACTTATTTTCATAAAGCGCCTTTCTACAAAGAAATTTACGTTTTACGTCTCATTTATTCATTCACACATGCACTAATATACTTGGGAAACAGTTAGGCACCAAATATAATATATTTAATTTTCTCAGACGGCAAAAATAAGAACTTTATTGATCCCACATAGGAGTAATTCATGTTATATCAGCTATAGAGAACAAGGTAGTGCCGAAAAACAATATATATCCCCCTCACAAAAATAAGAAAAATAGAGAAACTTATTTTCTCATCAACAAAACATATTTTACATAAACATATTTAAACATTTTCAAGTAACAAAATAACATATTTGAACCATTTTTCAGATTTTTTCAGTTATCTCATTGTCTTAAAAATGGTTCAAATGTTATTTTGTGGTCTGAAAAATGGTTTAAATGTTATTTTATTGTCTGAAGAATGGTTCAAATATTAAATATTTTGTTATTTGAAATGTTTTTAATTTGTTTTGTTGATGAGAAAATATGTTTCGTAAAACGTACATTTCTTTGTAGAAAGGCGCTTTATGAAAATAAGTCCATTTACTTGAATTAGTTTCCAGCGCAGTCTTGAACATCCAATATGGTGGCGACGTTGACGTATCGCAGCAGCTCCGTGGGAGGAGGAGGAGACTTGGATATGTTTTTACCCAGAATCCCCTGGAGCAGCTCCATGGGGCCGATACGTATTTATGTATATGCTCTGACCCCTCTAAACCCCGCCCCCTCTGGCCCCGCCCCCTCTAAACTCCGCCCCCTCTCCCCCCCAGATCAAGTTCTCGGTGATGCAGCCGGGCACTCACGTGTGGCCTCACACCGGGCCGACCAACTGCAGGCTGAGGATCCACCTGGGCCTGGTGGTCCCGGGTCGGGGCTGCCGGATCCGCTGCACCGACCAGACCAGGTACCCAACCCAGAACCGGTCCAGAACCAGTCCAAAACTGGTCTCACCTCAAACTAGGACCGTTTTACCAAAATCTGACTACGCTCTAGAAACTAGTACCGTTTTACCAAAATCTGACTACGCTCTAGAAACTAGGACCGTTTTACCAAAATCTGACTACGCTCTAGAAACTAGGACCGTTTTACCAAAGTCTGACTACGCTCTAGAAACTAGGACCGTTTTACCAAAATCTGACTACGCTCTAGAAACTAGTACCGTTTTGCTCTCTGGATCACCGGTCTGAACCGGTCTAAACCAGTCTTTACCAGGTCTAGACGGGTCTGAACCGGTTCTCCTGTTCCGTGGTGAGCGTTCATAGTTCACCATTTTCACTTTGAACCAGTTCAAATTCAGTTCATTTCAATATTTTTAGGTGAGAAGTTCGAATGAAACGCCCCCCCTGTCCTAAAACTGTTCCCTGTATCCAGTCATGTATTGTCCTGGTTCAGGGGTGGCCAACCCGCGGCCAGCGAGCCGCATGCGGCTCTTGCGACTTTATTTGATGGTGCAGTGACAGACAAACACGTGGGAAGTGGAGGCAAAATATGCCGCGACTGGAATCAAACCCGCGTCACTGAACAGGGGAAGGTTTACATAAGTTACTGCTCAACCCGTTGAACCATGCGGGCGCTAGCGCTCGTGTTGAATTCTGCATTTGTGACGGAAATAACTTGTAGGGAAAAAAAATCCTCTCTCAAAATGGCAGGGAAAACATGCAAGTCATCACAACAGGCCGTGATATACGCTCATTATATCACTTGGTGTCTCCGGAGTGATATAATGAGCGTATACCAAGGCCTATTCCATCCATCCATCCATTATCTATACCCGCTTTATCCCTTGCGGGGTCACGGGGATCTGCTGGAGCCTATCCCAGCTCATTTCAGGTGAGAGGCATATACCACGGCCTAAAGTGATATAATGAGCGTATATCACGGCCTAAAGTGATATAATGAACGTATATCACGGACTAAAGTGATATAATGAGCGTATACCACGGACTAAAGTGATATAATGAGCGTATATCACGGACTAAAATGATATAATGAGCGTATATCACGGCCTAAAGTGATATAATGAGCGTATATCACGGCCTAAAGTGATATAATGAACGTATATCACGGCCTAAATTGCTTTTATAAAACGGTTACCAATAATGTAAATATGAGAGAGGAAAACACATTCTATTTTATGTAGTTTTTAATTAATCAGAAATACATATTATCCAGTAAAAATACCCCCACTGTGGAAAACAATAGTCCATCTCTCCAGCTGTAGCTCTGCATGTCGGAGACAGGAACTCCTCCATCCATCCATCCATCGTTAGCTCCTCCCCGGAGATCAACGTTTACCGTCAACATGACTAATTTACTGTTAACGAAAATGAAAAAATAAACTTTAACACCAGCTACTTTTTGCTACCTGCTTGTTGGTTGTTGTCATGGAAACATTGTTGCTTCCCTGACGTGGAATGATCTGCTGTGATGAGGCTTTAGAATAGAAGCCGTGGTATAAGCTCATTATACCACAGTTAACAACCAATCAGATCATTATACCACAGTTAACAACCAATCAGATCATTATACCACAGTTAAAAACCAATCAGATCATTATACCACAGTTAACAACCAATCAGATCATTATACCACAGTTAACAACCAATCAGATCATTATACCACAGTTAACAACCAATCAGATCATTATACCACAGTTAACAACCAATCAGATCATTATACCACAGTTAACAACCAATCAGATCATTATACCACAGTTAACAACCAATCAGATCATTATACCACAGTTAACAACCAATCAGATTGCAGGACTGCACAGGGCTCGTGATATATGGTGCCCCGTGGTAGGATAGTGTGCACTGCATTGTGGGTTCTGTGTTCCAGGGAGTGGGAGGAGGTTGTGGTTTTGACCCGGTTCTGTGTTCCAGGGAGTGGGAGGAAGGTCTGGTTCTGGTTCTGACCCGGTTGTGTGTTCCAGGGAGTGGGAGGAGGGCCGGGTTCTGGTGTTCGACGACTCCTTCGAGCACGAGGTCTGGCAGGAGGCCGACAGCTACCGGCTCATCCTCATCGTGGACGTCTGGCACCCGGAGCTGACGCCGCAGCAGCGGCAGACGCTTAGCCCCATCTAACCGGGCCGGGCCGGGCCGGACCGGGCCGGGACCCGGAGACCGGACCGGGACCCGGGGGCCGCAGCAGGACCGGTGAGAAATTGTACTTCAACATTAATCTCGACATTTCGACTTTTTTGTCGAAATTTAGATTTTTTTCTCAACATTTCGATTTTTTTCTCGACATTTCAACATAAATGTCGACATTTCAACTTTTTTCTTAACATTTCGATTTTTTTCTAAACATGTCGACTTTTTTCTCGACATTTCGATTTTTTTCTCAAAATTTCGTTTTTTTTTCTCGACATTTCGACTTTTTTCTCAATTGTATTTCAACATTCATCTCGAAATTTTGACTTTTTTCTTGACATTTTGATTTTTTTCTCGAAATTTCGACTGTTTTTCGACATTTCGATTTTTTTCTCAAAATTTCAATTTTTTTCTCGATATTTAGACTTTTTTCTCGACATTTCATCATAAATCTCGACATTTAGACTTTTTTCTCGAAATTTCAATTTTTTTCTCAACATTTAGATTTTTTTCTCGACATTTAGACTTTTTTCTCGAAATTTAAATTTTTTTCTCAACATTTAGATTTTTTTCTCGAAATTTAAATTTTTTTCTCAACATTTAGATTTTTTTCTCGACATTTAGACTTTTTTCTCGACATTTTGATTTTTTTTCTCGACATTTAGATTTTTTTCTCAACATTTCGACTTTTTTCTTGACATTTGGACTTTTTTCTCGAAATTTCGAGTGTTTTTCGACATTTCGAATTTTTTTCTCAAAATTTCAATTTTTTTCTCGATATTTAGATTTTTTTCTCGACATTTCGACTTTTTTCTCGAAATTTCAACTTTTTCTCGACATTTAGATTTTTTTCTCGACATTTAGACTTTTTTCTCGAAATTTAAATTTTTTTCTCAACATTTAGATTTTTTTCTCGAAATTTAAATTTTTTTCTCAACATTTAGATTTTTTTCTCGACATTTAGACTTTTTTCTCGACATTTTGATTTTTTTTCTCGACATTTAGATTTTTTTCTCAACATTTCGACTTTTTTCTTGACATTTGGACTTTTTTCTCGAAATTTCGAGTGTTTTTCGACATTTCGAATTTTTTTCTCAAAATTTCAATTTTTTTCTCGATATTTAGATTTTTTTCTCGACATTTCGACTTTTTTCTCGAAATTTCAACTTTTTCTCGACATGTCGATTTTTTTCTAAACATGTCGATTTTTTTCTAAACATGTCGACTTTTTCTCGACATTTCGACTTTTTTCTCGACATTTCGACTTTTTTCTCGACATTTAGATTTTTTCTCGACATTTTGATTTTTTTCTCAACATTTCGACTTTTTTCTCGAAATTTCGACTTTTTTTTTCCGACATTTCGATTTTTTTTCCGACATTTCAATTTTGTTCTCGACATTTCGACATAAATCTTGACATTTAGACTTTTTTCTCGAAATTTCCATTTTTTCTCGACATTTAGACTTTTTTCTCGACATTTCAACATAAATCTCGACGTTTCGATTTTTTTCTCAATTGTATTTCAACATTAATCCCGACAGGGCGACATCAGGACCGGTGACACCAGACGGACGAGGAGGCCTCCCCCCGACCGGCACTGAGGAATGTAACTTCTACTACTGACTGGACCCGTTTGGACCCGGTCCCGGTCCCGGTCCTGGACCCGGTCCTGGACCCGGTCCTGGTCCTATTCCCGGACCCGGTCCTGGACCCGGTCCCGTTTGGACCCTGAACTCTGACCTCTGCAGAGCTGCATCTGAAGACTCTTGTGTGCGAGTTTTTACGGAATTAAAACACTAAACGTCCAACAATCGAAAGGCAGGTCTGTGATTAGACCATGAAACGGTCCGGACCGGGCGGTTCTGCTGGTTCTGGTGGCTCTGGTGGTTCCGGACCGGTCCCGGACACGAGGCCTTACCTTCCCACCACTCTTTTCCTCTCTCTTTCATTTGCACATTAACAAAGTTACACAAGAAGTTACTAAAGATGATTTATATTTATAGAAAAATAAAAAGATGCAAAAACACTGAAAACCTGCTGAGTCCGAGTGGTTTGTTCCTGCTGGTCCTGCTGGACCTGCTGGACCTGCTGAACCTGCTGGACCTGCTGGTCCTGCTGGACCTGCTGGACCTGCTGGAGTCCACGACCGAGTCCACGACGAGATCTGCGATCAACTCCCCTATCGGTTCTGCCCCGAATCAGCGACCGGCTCCGTGACCGAGTCCACAACTGAGTCGACAACGGACTCTGCAACCGACTCCGAGATCCACGATCGGTTCGCCCACCGACTCCCGACTCGAAAACTGGCACTGCGACCAACTCCGTGAAAACCGGCTCCACAACCGATTCCCTGATCGTTCCGCCCCGAATCAGCGACCGGCTCTGTGATCGGCTCCACATCCGAGTCCACAACCGAGTCGACTCGAGCTCTGCGATCAGCTCCGCGACCAAAACTGCGACCGGCTCCTTGACCGGTTAACCCACGGCTCCACGACCGACTCCGCGATCGGCCCGGCCTCCGAATCCGAGGCTAAATCAGCAACCGGCTCTGTGATCGGCTACGCAACCGAGTCCACAACCGAGTCCACAACCGAGTCGACTCGAGCTCTGCGATCAGATCCGCGACCAAAACTGCGACCGACTCCGTGACCGAATTTGCGACCGGTTCCATGAAAACCGGCTCCACAATCAGCTCCACGACCGACTCCACAACCGAGTCCACAACCGAGTCCACAACCGAGTCCACAACTCTGCGATCAGCTCCACGACCAAAACTGCGACCGGCTCCTTGACCAGTTCGACCACCGTTTCCAAGACCGACTCAGCAATCGGCCCGGCCTCCGAATCCGAGGCTGAATCCGCAACTGGCTCCACAATCGGCTACGCAACCGAGTCCACAATCGAGTCCACAACCAAGTCGACAATCGGCTCCGCGACCGACTCGAAAAAACTGGCTCCACGACCAACTCCGTGATCGGTTCGCCTCCGAAACCGCTACCGACTTTCGTGACCGAATACGCGACCGGTTCCATGAAAACCGGCTCCACAATCAGCTCCACGACCGACTGGACCAGGAATCTTGCTGTGCACTTCAATGGTCTGTAGCTGCAGTTGGAGGGAACCTGCTCTCGCCACCAACTACTCACTGACTAAGAGGGAGTTTAAGGGAAAGATGGCGCCAGTCAGTTGCTGGTAATCCGTTAGGGGTCTCGCTCCGTGGCTCGGTGACCCTGGAGTTCCGTATCCTGGGGAACGCCGTACTACAAGGTTCATCAGCCGCCGGTTCTGGCCGCGGCCCTCCCTGATCGAGGATGCTAAGAAGTTTGTGGCAGCCTGCACCAACATTTCAACTTTTTTCTCGAAATTTCGATTTTTTTCTCAACATTTCGATTTTTTTCTCGACATTTCGACTTTTTTCTCGATATTTCAACATAAATCTCGACATTTCAACTTTTTTCTCGAAATTTCGACTTTTTTTTCGACATTTCGACTGTTTTCTCAACATTTCAATATAAATCTCGAAATTTTGACTTTTTTTTCGACATTTCCATTTTTTTCTCGACATTTCAACATAAATCTCGACATTTCAACATAAATCTCGACATTTCGACTTATTTCTCGAAATTTCAACTTTTTTCTCAACATTTCGACTTTTTTCTCAATTGTATTAAACACCGTACTGCAAGGTTCATCAGCCGCCGGTTCTGGCGGCCTTCCCTGATCGAGGATGGTAAGGAGTTTGTGGCGGCCTTCACCGTCTGGGCCCGAAACAAGGTGTCCCATCGCCCCCCGGCAGGTCGACTACAACCCCTCCCAGTTCCCAGCAGGCCCTGGTCCCACATCGGTATGGACTTTGTTACGGGACTCCCAGGGTCTCAGGGCTACGGTACCGCCCTCACAGAGGTTGAGCGGGTCTCTAAGGCCGTCCACTTGGTTCCTCTGCCCATGCTTCCTGCCGACCTCCTCACCCTCCGTGTCGTTGGCCTGCAGGGAATCCCCTCTGACATCGTGTCTGACCGCGGTCCCCGATTCGTCTCAAAGGTGTGGCAGGATTTTTGTAGAGGAATTGGGGCCACGGCCAGCAGTTATAATGGTGGGACTGGGACAAAACCAGTTGAAAACCTCTGCTCTAACGCATTACTTTTTAAATTCAGTAACTCAGTTACCGTTACCAAACGGTGCGTTACTCCGTTATTTCTGGCTACAGTGAAGCTTTTTTTCCCCCACAGAGACCGGAGGAAACGTAGTGTGTTAGCATTCAAAAACAGTCATGAAATGTTCATGAGCCAAGAGAGCAGGGAGAGTTTGGCAACGTGGAGAGTTTTGTCGAGCAGCAACAATGACAAAAACATTTCAGTGGAGTTGAACCGAGGGACGTCTGTTAGCAGGTCCTATTTCTACAGTGGTCACCCAACTTCAGGCAGCTAATTAGCATCATAGCATTAGCATGATAGCATGCTAATTAGCATGATAGCATGCCCAGGCGGCACGCAGCAAATGTGACGGAAAACTTTTTCGAACTACTTGGATAAAGAATATACAAAAATGGAAAATGAGCTAAGGAAGACACTGGAAGGGCTGGACTACATGTCGACCACCGACATGTCCTGTCACGATTTGACATTTTCCTGTTTTATTTTGAAGCCCGTGTCCTTGTATTTCAGTTCTGGTTTGACCTTCCTGTTTCCATTTGCCCTGATTGTCGTCACCCGTGTCTCGTTAACCCTTGTGTGTTTCTAGTCTTGTCTTTCCCTGCTAGTCCGGACTGTTTCTCCCTCCGTGTTCTCCTCGTCTGGTTTTCCAAGTTTTCTGTTTCATGTTCATGTTCTGTTTTTTGATCCTGCTCAGCAGCGTTTTTGTTTTTGTTTTTGAGCAATAAATCTGTTTTTTGGAACTCCTGCCTCCTGCTCTCCTGCATCTGGGTCCTCACTGAAACCATTCCTGACAAGTCCAGCCCTTTTGCACTTTTATTCTGAATAATAGCCTATATTCAGCTTGTTAACAGTGTTGTGATATTTATTTCAGAGGTCATTTAGAAAGAAGAAAAGGCTTTTATTAGGCTATGATGTTTTAGAAATGGATGTCACCCCGTCACCTGAGCAGGCAACCCGGGCCGGGCTTAAAGAGGAAACAGACGCAGAGGTTGGTGTAAATGTTTACTTCTATACATTCACTGGAAGGAAGTACATTACATTACAGTCGAGTGGTGGCCGGATCGCTGCTCCTGTAGCCCTGAGACTCCGGAACAGAGACACTCGTACACAGAACCGACGCCTACGGCGGCGTCCACCTGCACCCAAACCGCCGCTTCAGGCGCAGGAATACGCAAGGGTACCAGGGCCACGCTGGAGAAAAATAACTATAATACTTCACAGGAGGAACATTCTTTTTTCATTACGCACTTCAAGAAAAAAGTCGAAATGTGGAGAAAGAAGTTGAAATGTCGAGATTAATATTGAAATACAATTTTGAGAAAATAGTCGTAATATCGAGAAAAAAGTCGAAATGTCGAGAAAAAAGTCAATTGGCTTTACGATATTGATTTGAAACACATATCACACATATGCAGTTGCATCATTTCAGAAACGTACCCTTAACGTTCCACTCCAAGGATGTAAATTAGTTAGTTAGTTAGTTAATTAGTTAGTTAGTTACGGCTGCTGCTGCAGACCTGTCAGTCTCTCTGCTAACTGGATTTAAAGGCCAGACATTTTGACTTTATTCACGAAATTTCGACTTTATTCACGAAATTTCGACTATATTCTTGAAATTGTTTCTCAACATTAATCTCGACATTTCGTCTTTTTTCTCAAAATTGTATTTCGCATTATTCTGGACATTTCAACTTTATTCACGAAATTTCGACTTTATTCTTGAAATTGTATTTCAACATTAATCTTGACATTTCAACTTTTTTCTCAAAGTGCACAATAAAAAACAACCTTCCCCTCTCAGATATTTTCCTCCTGCTCGGCCCTGATTCTCTTCCGTACAGGAAGGACACGAGATACGCATGTGGTTTTTTTGCAGTGCAGAAATACTCTTAACAATAATATACAATCGTCAGATATAAACAATCCTGGCCTCTGGACAGGGGGGTCGACGGGGGGGGGTCCGGACGGTCAGGGTGGGGGGGGGTCCACCTGTCCAGGGTGGGGGGGTCCGGACGGGGGGGGGTCCACCTGTCCAGGGTGGGGGGGGTCTATCCCTTCAGGGTGGGGGGGGTCTATCCCTTCAGGGTGGGGGGGTCTGAGTGCTCGTGGTCGTGCCCAGTAGGAAAAAACGGTGAAAACAATCTACCAACGTGAAGCACAAGAACTTCCACAAGCTACCAAAGAAGGAGAATCGGGACTTTTTTCATTCGCGTTCGGATGAACCGGATGAACCGGATGAACCAGTCGGGTCGTGTTCGGCCACGGGGGGGCAGTATTATTACAAACCTGTTCACACCTGACGCACGAGGAGCACAAATACTGGGGTTCTGTGGTCGGAACTGGTACAGTTGGACACAAAAACCAAAAGCAGCAGCTTAGAAAAGTTTAGAAAACTGAGTAAACCGCAGCCTTCACTGGAACAGCCTCGCCGCCGCCTCTTTTTGGTTGAGATGATGTTCGGAATGAGACGGGTTGGAGTCCTGAAGACCCGTCAGTGGGTCAGGGTTAGGGTTCTGGATCAGGGATCGGGGTACCAGGACCACCAGCCTCAGATGAATAACAGCAACCTCGTTCACTGGTCCATTATTTTAGAGAGTCAAACCCAAAGACCCCGAGTACCCGGAGTTCTGGAAGGACCTGGTCCAGGTCCAGACCTGAACCTGGTTCAGAGGTTCTGGTGGGACCTTCAGGGACCCGTGGAGACCTGAAGGTCCCAGCATAGAGACCTTGGGACCCGTAAACCCGGGTACAAGGAACAGGCCAGATCTAAGGTGTGACCCTTTTCATGTGTTGAGCCCCTACGTACCAGAACCAGACCAGTTCTGGTTCTGGTTCCGGACCAGAACCGGAGCAGTTCTGGTTCTGGACCAGAACCCCCCAGAACCGGGTGAGGGACCGAGAGAGTCGGGGAGAGAAAGTCTACGGGGGAAAACCAGCTTCTCTTCTGTGGCTTTACCTTCGTCCAGTTATTGACGGCGGTTGTTTTTCATCTGAGGCTGATCGGCCGAACACAAACATTCCCCTGCTTTTTATTCTATTTGTACACAAACAAACAAAAGATTATGGCACTTTTCCACCAGAACCTACTCGGCTCGACTCGGCCTGGTTTCTTTTCCACTACAATCCAGCTCCTGGAGCAGAAGTAGGAGGTTGGAGAAGCTGCTGTGACGTATTTGATTGCGTATCTAAACCAGGGGTCGGTAGCCTGCGGCTCTCTAGCGCCGCCTTATTGGCTCCGCGAGCTTTTTCAAAAATGTTTGAAAATAGAAATCGATGGGGAGGGAAATATATTTTTTGTTTTAATGTGGTTTCTGTAGGAGGACAAACATTGACACAAATATTCTTAACGTTTTCCAATGCTGTAAAAATGTGTAGAATAAATATTACATTTCAACATTTGTACGGAAGAGTATCAGGGCCGTGCAGGAGAAAAAATATTTGAGAGGGGAAGATTTCTTTTTACTGTGCACTTCAAGAAAAAAGTTGAAATGTCGAGAAAAAAGTTGAAAGGTCGAGATTAATTTTGAAATACAATTTTGATAAAAAAGGCGAAATTTTGTGAATAAAGTTGAAATACATTTCGACTTTTTTCTCGAAATTATTTATTCAACATTAATCTCAACATTTTGACTTTTTTCTCGACATTTCGACTTTTTTCCGAACCGAGTGGAAAAGAACCAAACTGAGCCGAGTAGGTACTGGTGGAAAAGCTCCATTAGAAGACGGGGTACTAAGTTCAGCACGAGACTGTAACTGGTTCGGTTCGTCACATTCAGACATGATACACATATCTTCATCTTCAGTGAGTTTTCTACATTTGGAGGGTCTTCAGAAGCTGCTGGTTCAGATAAACAACCAAAAGCCAAGCCCTCGGTGACCCGAGCGGGCGAGTCCTCGCCTCTGCGTCTTCACCGTAGTCCAGTGAGAGAGATCTTAGTTTAAATAAATACTCCTGGGTGCCGTGAAGCCGCCGTGGTCCTGGTACCCCGTCCGTCCTCCGCGGCCCTGGTACCCTGGCGCCGCCGCGGTTCTGGTACCCCGTCCTCCGCGGCCCTGGTACCCTGCCACCGTGGCGGTCCTGGTACCCCGGCACCGCCTCGGTCAGCCCCGCCCGTCCTCCGCGGTCCTGGTACCCTGGTGCTGCCACGGTCAGCCCGGTCCTGGTTTCCTTTGATTTATTTATACAAATCTAGTTCGACTCAAAAGTTGAGGGAAATGTCCGAGTTTGAGTCGCGTGATTCCGAGCGAGAGGAAGATGAAGCGAGACGACACACGGGAGCAGCTGTGGTGGGGTGGCGGCATTCTGGACCGGTGCTGGGCCGGTGCTGCCGGCGGCAGAACGGGGCTCCCGGACGGGACCGCGGGGCTCAGACGGGGCAGAGAGGGTCTGTGTGTGTGTGTGTGTGTGTGTGTGTGTGTGTGTGTGTATGTGTGTGTGTGTGTGTGTGTGTGTGTGTGTGTGTGTACATCTACTTTTGTGGGACTTAAAGGTCTACTAGTCCTGGTTCCAGCTCAGGTCCAGATCCAGACCTGCAGGTCCTCTACAGACCACTAGGGTCCAGATCCAGACCTGCAGGTCCTCTACAGACCACTAGGGTCCAGATCCAGACTTGCAGGTCCTCTACAGACCACTAGAACCCGGGTCCAGGTCTGATCCAGGTCCTCATGAACCTTTGATGAACCTGTCCATTAATGGAGGTTGTTTCTCTTTGAGTGACAGTCTGGTTACGGTTAACTAGCTTAGTGTCACCAGGAGCTCACAAAGATAGAGATACTCTGAGTGTGTGTAGTGTTCATTTGGGGTCAGAGTTCAGATCAGGTAATACTGTGTGTGTGTGTGTGTGTGTGTGTGTGTGTGTGTGTGTGTGTGTGTGTGTGTTAGTCCAGGGCCAGCAGCGGCGTGCTCGTCTCTCTGTCCGACTGCCTGAGACTTCCTGTTTCCATCGTCGACTGAGACCTGAAACACAGAAGAGTGTGATGTCATTAGGTGCAGTGAAAGACAGACACGTAGGAAGTGGAGGCAAAATATGCCGCCACTGGAATCAAACCCGCGTCGCTGTACAGGGGAAGGTGTATATAAGTCGCCTGCTCAACCCTTTGAACCATACGGTCGCTCGCTTGAGTTGAAAAAATCTACTCTCAAAATGGCAGGGAAAAAATGCAAGTCATCCCGGCAGGCCGTGGTATACACTCATTATATCACAGCTGAGGGGCGTCTCCGGCCCGATGTGGAGTGATATAATGAGCGTATACCACGGCCTAAAGTGATATAATGAGCGTATATCACGGCCTGAAGTGATATAATGAGCGTATACCATGGCCTAAAGTGATATAATGAGCGTATATCACGGTCTAAATTGATATAATGAGTGTATACCATGGCCTAAAGTGATATAATGAGCGTATATCACGGCCTAAAGTGATATAATGAGCGTATACCAAGGCCTAAAGAGATATGAGCGTATACCACGGCCTAAAGTGATATAATGAGCGTATACCATGGCCTAAAGTGATATAATGAGCGTATACCACGGCCTAAAGTGATATAATGAGCGTATATCACGGCCTAAAGTGATATAATGAGCGTATACCACGGCCTAAAGTGATATAATGAGCGTATATCATGGCCTAAAGTGATATAATGAGCGTATACCATGGCCTAAAGTGATATAATGAGCGTATATCACAGCCTAAAGTGATATAATGAACGTATACCACGGCCTAAAGTGATATAATGAGCGTATATCACAGCCTAAAGTGATATAATGAACGTATACCACGGCCTAAAGTGATATAATGAGCGTATATCATGGCCTAAAGTGATATAATGAGGATATACCACGGTCTAAAGTGATATAATGAGCGTATACCACGGCCTGAAGTGATGGATTGCTTTTATAAAACGGTTACCAATAATGTAAATATGAAAGAGGAAACACAATCTATTTTATGTCGTTTTTAATTAATCAGAAATACATATTATCCAGTAAAAATATCCCCACTGTGGAAAACAATAGTCCATCTCTCCAGATGTAGCTGCGCATGTCGGAGACAGGAACTCCTCAATCCATCCATCGTTAGCTCCTCCCCGCTAACGTTAGCTCCTCCCCGGAGATCAACATTTACTGTCAACATGCCTCATTAATTGTTGACGAAAAGGAAAAATAAACTAACACCAGCTACTTTTTGCTACCTGCTATAACCGTCAACAAATATGTACCAGTTGGTTGTTGTCATGGAAACATTGTTGCTTCCCTGACGTGGAATGATCTGCTGTGATGAGGCTTTAGAATAGAAGCCGTGGTATAAGCTCATTATACCACAGTTAACAGTGGAGCCTAGCAGGACCTCACCTCTTCATCAGGTCCTTGTCCCCCCCCCCACCGTTCTCCCGGACGTGCAGGGCGTCGTAGGTCAGCGTGTACTCGGCCTCGTCGCTGTAGTCGGGCCCCAGCAGGGTCCGGGCCCAGATACCCATGTCGTACGGCGGCAGCGTCCCCCCGAACTCCGACGGGAGACACTCGGGCTGCAGGAGCTGGTGCAGAGAGTTCAGGTTGTTCCCGTGGAGGAAGATCTGGGGGGGGAGAGACGGGGTGGGGGTAGAGTCAAGGGAGGGAGGGAAGGAAGGAAGGAGGGAGAGTCAAGGGAGGGAGGGAGGGAAGGATAGAAAAGAAGGGGGAAAGACTAAATAAAGGGAGCAAAGGAGGCAAGGAAACAAGGTAAAGAAAGAGGTGAAAGGATGCGAGGATGAACGAGTAGGAGAGGAAACAAGGAAGCAGGAGAGATCAGTAGGAAACAAGGAGGAAAGAAGAATAAAGATCAGAAGTGAACGATGGAAGAAAACTGATGCTTAAAGACCAGGACCCCCTTGTATCCATGGTTGGTACCTGGTAGTCCTGGTTTCAGTTAAACTAGTCCTGGTTCTGGTCTTAGTCCTGGTTCTGGTTTCAGTTAAACTAGTCTTGGTTCTGGTCTTAGTCCTGGTCCTGGTTTCAGTTAAACTAGTCCTGGTTCTGGTCTTAGTCCTGGTCCTGGTTCCAGTTAAACTAGTCCTGGTCCTGGTTTCAGTTAAACTAGTCCTGGTTCTGGTCTTAGTCCTGGTCCTGGTTTCAGTTAAACTAGTCCTGGTTCTGGTCTTAGTCCTGGTCCTGGTTCCAGTTAAACTAGTCCTGGTCCTGGTTTCAGTTAAACTAGTCCTGGTTCTGGTCTTAGTCCTGGTCCTGGTTTCAGTTAAACTAGTCCTGGTCCTGGTTCCAGTTAAACTAGTCTTGGTTCTGGTCTTAGTCCTGGTCCTGGTTTCAGTTAAACTAGTCCTGGTTCTGGTCTTAGTCCTGGTCCTGGTTCCAGATCTACTAGAACTGAGGATCGTACATCAGAATTAAAATAATAACTAGAAAAACTTCCTTGCAGAAATTTTGAGAGTGCCACAGCGGGCTGCTGCCCATTTGTGTACATTGCTGCATTTTCAGCAATAAAGGTGAAGGACTCAAAACTAAGTCCGATGACAACACCCACGACTCTCTATGTCGTGTGTGTGTGTGTGTGTGTGTGTGTGTGTGTGTGTGTGTGTGTGTGTGTGTGTGTGTGTGTGTGTGTGTGTGTGTGTGTGTGTGTGTGTGTGTGTGTGTGTGTGTGTGTATATGTGAGGGGGGGTATTTAATATATATAAAATATATATATATAATATATACACCATGAACCGGTTCCAGCTTCCCAGCCATGAGGCTGCAGGACTGGGTATCGGCTAAGGTCAAAGGTCAGGCGTCAGATTTCCCAGAATTCTTTTAGGCGTCTCCATTTTACAGGTTAAAGTATATGAAGTCTTTAGTGACTGAGTCATGTGACCAGTTCTGGCTGAATGAGTCAGCAGCTGACCTCTGGTTGCCACGGCAACAAGAACCTCGACTTGAGGAACATTCCGGTTTGGCTGTGGGAAAAACCCAGATTTTGGCCTCTGACAAGGTGTCAAATAACTCTGATTTGTGATCAAACCGTAGCTTGTAGCAGAAAAACGAAAACATCGTGAGAGACACGGAAGCCGGCAGATTCTGACAATCTTAATTTTATTCAGATATTCCTTAAAATGAGTGAGTAAGCTCAGTGCGAAGACGGAGCGAGATTGTTTTGAAGAAAACTTTTGATTACATTACAACCAATGGGGACTGAGACAGGTATTGGCGCCGCTCTAGCCCCGTTTAAATTTTGTGCATACCCCGCCTGTCAAAGTCACATTTTATGAATCCCAACACCTCTGTCTACATTCTGACCAAAAATTATTTGTCTCCCTTTTACGGTTTGGCCGTGAGCTTGAGTTACAAATTTCAGGTTAAAAAAATTCAGGTTATTTTTTTTACTGTTTCTGCCTCTAGCAACCGACACCCGCACGCTCATATCTTGAAAAGTGTACATTTTAGGAAAAAACTGTTTCAGGTTTGGAGAGAGAAGAGAATTTTTCATCCGTTTTGAAGCTTGAATGACATTTCTACGTGCAAGTATGAGAAAGTTAGGTGACTCAGAAAAAAGGTGAATTTTGGCTTCTTTTTTTTTACTTTTTCCCATCCACTTTGAATGGGTTTTTTTGGCCGTTTTTTTGGGAATAACTTTGGGAAAAATGGGAATTTCAACACCAAAAGTCATAGCACAGTATTGATATATGATGCGCCTGGGTCCTTCGAAATCTGTAGGAGTAGCGAACCGAAATCTGTCCGGAAAATTAATTAAAAAAATAAACACGCAGAATAACAATAGATGAGGGGTAGGGTAGTGCAGCGGTCTCACAGCAAGAAGGTCCTGGGTTCGATTCCCGCCGGGGACGCTGTGGGCGCTGAAGTGCGTGTTAGTTCCCCCATGACTTCAGCACCACACCATGGGTGGGGTTGGCGAAAGGATCTTTCTGTGTGGAGTTTGCATGTTCTCCCCGTGTTCCCTTGGGTAGCTAATGTGAGCTACCCTCACAAAAACATGCACACAGTCCTGGGCTACACATGTCCCCTCTGGCCAACCGGGGCGCCAGATGGGGTGGAGAGGATCCGGCCGGAATAACGTGATCCCTCCACGCGCTACGTCCGGCCGGAGAATCCTCACCCTGTCTGGTGAAAAGATGCGGCCTGTTCACTCCTCAGGATAAGAAGGAGACCTGAGCTCAGTGTAGGGCCCTCCCTGGGTTGGCAGAGGAGAGCAATGCCCAGGACTGTTACTTAGGTAGGAGCACTGGGTGATGAAATGGGTAAAAAATCGGGGATAAAAAAAAAAGAATAACAATAGATGCCTCTTGGCGCAACCGTGGCACTAACTAGAAAAGTGTGATTGACATGAGGTGGGCGTGTTCTCGACCCGTTAGCTCCGCCCATGAGGCGTGTCCTCTACCCGTTAGCTTCGCCCAGAGGGGGGCGTGTCCCCTAGTGGACAGTCTGAGACCCGGTTTGGTTGATTAGTTCTTCCTGCAGCTGAAACCTGAACGACTGAAGGACAGAAGGACAGAATGGACCCAGAGATGAGAGGATGAGGAGGAAGAGGATGAGGGGAGGATGAGAGGATGATGAGGATGAGAGGATGAGGAGGAGAGGATGATGAGAGGTTGAGGATGATGGGATGGTGAGAGGTTGAGGACGATGAATGGATGAATGGATGATGAATGGATGAAGAATGGATGATGAATGGATGAGAGGATGATGAATGGATGATGAATGGATGAATGGGTGAGTGTGTCTCACCCTCTTGCGGGTCTTGTCCTTCAGGAAGGGCTTGATGATGGTGAACATGGCGTGGATGTACCAGGGCTGGTTCACGAAGTGGATCCCCCCGAACCGGGCCGGGAAGCTGTCCTGGGGACAGGGGACAAGAGGGGGACAGGTTGCTAGGATACCAGGGAGTGGGGGAGACAAGGACACAGGGAGACACCCGGTTGCTAGGATACAAGTCGGGGGGGGCGGGGCAGGAGACAGAACATGGGGGGACAGGGGACGGGGGACTCACCTGTAACCCCTCTATGGCCAGCTTCAGCATGTTGGGCGTCAGCTTGGACGCCCAACATGCTGGACCTGGAGACGAGGTACCAGGGGTACCAGGAGGACCAGGGGGGCGTTGAGGGGGACCAGGGGTACGGGGTACCAGGGGGACTCACCTGCAGACCCTCTATCGCCAGCTTCAGCATGTTGGGCGTCAGCTTGGACGCCTGCTTGAAGGAGAAGTTGCTCCAGTCGATGATGAGGATGAAGCCGTTGATCTGCAGCTCCGGGTTCTCGATCAAAACCTCCAGGGAGAGGAGGATGGCCCGCAGGATGTCGATGAACGAGTTCCTGGGGGGGAGATCCATTGGTCTGATTGATTAGATCTGATTGATCTGATTGATCACATTGATTGATCAGGGAGGTCGCCACTCGTTCGCTTCGGTCGAAGAACAGAAACGACTCATCGCCTTGACGAGAGTGTCTGTGTTTGAGAAAGTCTGGTGACGGCCGGAACCACCTGGAACTATCTGGAACTGTCTAGATCCACGAGATTAATGTTGAAATAAATTTCAACTTTTTTCTCGACATTTCGACTTTTTTCTCGACATTTCGACTTTTTTCTCAACATTCCGATTTTTTTCTCGACATTCCGATTTTTTTCTCGACATTTCTATTTCATACAAGCTCGGCGGACTCCCGAGGCAGCTGACGGGTACCGGCAGGCCAAGCGGACTGCGGCCCGGGCGGTCGCGGAAGCAAATACTCGGGTCTGGGAAAAGTTCGGGGAGGCCATGGAGGAGGACTACCGGTCGGCCTCGAGGAAATTCTGGCAAACCATCCGGCGCCTCAGGAGGGGGAAGCAGTGCTCCGCCAACACTGTTTACAGTGGAGGAGGGGAGCTGTTGACCTCGACTGGGGACATCGTCGGGCGGTGGAAGGAATACTTCGAGGATCTCCTCAATCCCGCTGACACGCCTTCCGTCGAGGAAGCAGAGGCTGAGGATTCAGAGGTTGATTCATTCATCACCCAAGCTGAAGTCACTGAGGTAGTTCGGAAGCTCCTCAGTGGCACCGGGGGTGGATGAGATCCGCCCTGAGTACCTCAAGTCTCTGGATGTTGCGGGGCTGTCGTGGCTGACACGCCTCTGCAGCATCGCGTGGCAGTCGGGGACAGTGCCTCTGGACTGGCAGACCGGGGTGGTGGTCCCTCTCTTCAAAAAGGGGGACCGGAGGGTGTGTTCCAACTACCGGGGAATCACACTCCTCAGCCTCCCGGGGAAAGTCTATTCCAGGGTGCTGGAGAGGAGAATTCGGCCGATAGTCGAACCTCGGATTCAAGAGGAACAATGCGGTTTTCGTCCCGGTCGTGGAACACTGGACCAGCTCTACACCCTCCGCAGGGTGCTCGAGGGCGCATGGGAGTTTGCCCAACCAGTCCACATGTGTTTTGTGGACTTGGAGAAGGCTTTCGACCGTGTCCCACGTGGCATCCTGTGGGGGGTGCTCCGAGAGTATGGGGTCGGAGGCCCTCTGCTGAGGGCTGTACGGTCTCTGTATGACCGGAGCAGGAGCTTGGTTCGCATTGCCGGCAGTAAGTCAGACTTGTTCCCGGTGCGTGTTGGACTCCGGCAGGGCTGCCCTTTGTCACCGGTTCTGTTCATTATTTTTATGGACAGAAGTTCTAGGCGCAGCCAAGTGCCGGAGGGGGTACGGTTCGGGAGCCACTTGATTTCATCTCTGCTTTTTGCAGATGATGTGGTCTTGTTGGCTCCCTCGAGCCAGGACCTTCAGCATGCACTGGGGCGGTTTGCAGCCGAGTGTGAAGCAGCTGGAATGAGAATCAGCACCTCTAAGTCTGAGGCCATGGTTCTCGACCGGAAAAAGGTGGCTTGCACCCTCCAGGTCGGGGGAGAGTTCCTGCCTCAGGTGGAGGAGTTCAAGTATCTTGGGGTCTTGTTCACGAGTGAGGGGAGAACGGAGCGCGAGATCGACAGGCGGATCGGTGCGGCGGCCGCAGTAATGCGGTCATTGTATCGGTCCGTCGTGGTGAAGAGGGAGCTGAGCCGAAAGGCAAAGCTCTCAGTTTACCGGTCGATCTACGTTCCCACCCTCACCTATGGTCATGAACTCTGGGTCATGACCGAAAGAACGGGATCCCGGATACAAGCGGCCGAAATGAGTTTCCTCCGCAGGGTGGCGGGGCGCTCCCTTAGAGATAGGGTGAGGAGCTCTGTCACCCGGTAGGAGCTCGGAGTCGAGCCGCTGCTCCTCCACATCGAGAGGAGCCAGCTGAGGTGGCTCGGGCACCTGTATAGGATGCCCCCTGGACGCCTCCCTCGTGAGGTGTTCCGGGCATGTCCCACCGGGAGGAGGCCCCGAGGAAGACCCAGGACACGCTGGAGTGACTACGTCGCTCGGCTGGCCTGGGAACGCCTTGGAGTCCCCCCGGAAGAGCTGGAGGAAATGTCCGGGGAGAGGGAAGTCTGGGGATCCCTGCTCCGACTGCTGCCCCCGCGACCCGGACTCGGATAATGCGGTGGACAATGGATGGATGGATGGATGGATTTCGATTTTTTTCTCGACATTTCGACTTTTTTCTCGACATTTCAACTTTTTTCTCGACATTTCAACTTTTTTCTCGACATTTCAACTTTTTTCTCAACATTTAATTTTTTCTCGACATTCCGATTTTTTTTCTCGACATTTTGACTTTTTTCCCGACATTTCGACTTGTTTCTTGAAATTGTACTTCAACATTAATCTCGTAGATCCAGACGGTTCCAGGTGGATCCGTCTGGATCCTTGCGGGCTGGAGACTCGGAGACCAAACGGTTAATGGATAAACCGATCGCATCGCCAGGCCCCTCCCCCTCCGCCAGGCCCCGCCCCCACCAGGCCCCGCCCCCTCAGCAGGCCCCGCCCCCTTGGTCTCACCTGCTCTGGTCCCAGTTGGAGGCGAACAGGATGAGGATCTTGCGTCCCTGCTGGTCCGGAGTGTCCAGGACTCCCGGGAACCCGTCCATCAGGGCCCGCTTGATCCCGGGGTCGTCCACCTGGGGGACACGGGGACGAGAAGGACCAGGTGAGGACCTGGACCTGGACCTGGGGAGGACCTGGACGGGTGGACACCAACCTTGAAGCTCTGGAACATGTCCAGGTTCTGCTGCCGGAACTGGAAGTACTGGGCCAGCAGGCGGAAGGTTTCCACCTGGTCGAACTTCCTGGCTCTGAGGAAGCGGAGGATGAAGTCGTCGTCCGTTCGCAGGAAACCGATGTCCGGCCGCGTCACAATCATGTCCCGCACCTTCGGAGAAAAACAGGCGGTTTGGGTGATACAACAGTCATCCCTGCGGTTACTTGTTCGGTTACTTGGACGATTACTTGGGAGGTTACTTAGACAGTTACTTTGACGGTTACTTGTTCGGTTACTTGTTCGGTTACTTGGGCAGTTACTTTGACGGTTACTTGTTCGGTTACTTGTTCGGTTACTTGTTCGGTTACTTGGGCAGTTACTTTGACGGTTACTTGTTCGGTTACTTGTTCGGTTACTTGGGCGGTTACTTGTTCGGTTACTTGTTCGGTTACTTGGGCAGTTACTTGTTCGGTTACTTGGGCAGTTACTTGGGCGGTTACTTTGACGATTACTTGGACGATTACTTGTTCGGTTACTTGTTTGGTTACTTAGACAGTTACTTAGACAGTTACTTTGACGGTTACTTGTTCGGTTACTTGTTTGGTTACTTAGACAGTTACTTAGACAGTTACTTTGACGGTTACTTGTTCGGTTACTTGTTTGGTTACTTGGGCAGTTACTTGTTCGGTTACTTGGGCAGTTACTTGGGCGGTTACTTTGACGATTACTTAGACAGTTACATGGACGGTTACTTGGACGATTACTTGGACGATTACTTGTTCGGTTACTTGTTTGGTTACTTAGACAGTTACTTAGACAGTTACTTTGACGGTTACTTGTTCGGTTACTTTGACAGTTACTTGTTCGGTTACTTTGACGGTTACTTGTTCGGTTACTTGGGCGGTTACTTGTTCGGTTACTTGTTCGGTTACTTGGGCAGTTACTTGTTCGGTTACTTGGGCAGTTACTTGTTCGGTTACTTGGGCAGTTACTTGTTCGGTTACTTGGGCAGTTACTTGTTCGGTTACTTGGGCAGTTACTTGTTCGGTTACTTGGGCAGTTACTTGGGCGGTTACTTTGACGATTACTTGGACGATTACTTGGGCGGTTACTTCTGGTCTTATTTCTGTTTTATTTCTGATTGATTTCATGTCACTCGTTAACATACATACATCTTTGCATTTTGCTGGATCTCCACTTAGGAGGATCTCCATTGTGGTGGATCTGTGTGAAAAAAATCATTGAAACATTAAAACAATGTTCCTCAAATAAAGATCGGAAGTGATTTGAATATTTCTGCTCCTACAGAGCCGAACGTCGTGGATCCTTCCTTCCATATTTGTAAATATTTAACTGATGAATGTCCGCCAGAGTTTTACCAGACTATTTACATCCAAAACCTCACGCAGGACGACAGTCGTGTCAGTCGCTTCACAAGTGACTAGAGTTCTAGTGTGAAGAGTTTTGCTTACCGTATTGGCCTGAATATAAGACCGTGTTTTCTGCATTAAAATAAGACTAAAAAGTGGGGTCGTCTTACATTCGGGGTTTAGACGTTATACCCATTCACAACACTAGATGGCGCCAGATATCTTTAAAGCGAATGCTGAACTTAACTCCCCAGACCAAAGCCAACCCCTGTCACGAAGAAGAAAAATAAAAACAGAGGTAGCACAAAGAAGAAAAATAAAAAATAGTGGTAAGAAAGAAAAGAGAAGAAAATAAGAGAAGAGATAACAGAAAATGGAGAAACATAGCGACAATCTGGAGAGAAGTGGGTGGAAGAAGTTATGATGCAAACTTCAAGATGATGATTTGAATGAGGCAAACTAACATGCTTTTTCTCTTGCATATATTGTTATAATCATTTGTTTCAGATGTACTGTAATTATTTTCTGTATAAAAATTTAATTTGGTGTTCAAAAAGTCTTTTTACAAACTTGAGTCTTGAAAAAGAGGGGGTCGTCTTATATTCGGGCCGATACAGTAATTCACAAGAGTTTCCTCACACATGGCGGATGCTACCGCTAAAGCTTTCACAAAGCTTAATAATTCATAAATATTTTTTTATTTTAAGATTTAATTCCTCTTTCCACAGGAAAACTAAGGTTTATAGTTAACAACTTGTATCATCTTTAAGAGAGTTAAATATCTGCTGTTGTCTGTGTTGGTACATAATTATTACCACAGGAAGCTGAAGCTACTAAGCTACACTTACTCTTTGTAAGCCGAGTCTAAATCGTCTTTAAGAGTCTCAGCCTGAAATAAAACAGTCAATTCATTATACTTTCTCATCTCCTAATTTTTATACCCCATAATACAATGTCAGTGTTGAACATGAGACAACAATAGTGACAAATTTATGGATTTCACGCGGTGATCGGGATCGGCAGATACTGGTTTTGGTGATCGGTAGGAATGGGCGATATTTTACCGTTCACGATAAACCGTAAAAAAAATTCCCCACGGTAAGAATTTGTATCTCGCGATAAAAATGATAAATTGAGGAAATGAGCCTGAAAGAAAGAAAGAAAGAAAGAAAGAAAGAAAGAAAGAAAGAAAGAAAGAAAGAAAGAAAGAAAGAAAGAAAGAAAGAAAGAAAGAAAGAAAGAAAGAAAGAAAGAAAGAAAGAAAGAAAGAAAGAAAGAAAGAAAGAAAGAAAGAAAGAAAGAAAGACTGATTGATTGTTTGATTCCCGTTGATGACACTTTTTGTTGGTATTTTTTTTTATCGTTATCGGGATAAATGCCAGAAATTATCGTGATAAATATTTTAGTCCATCCCTAATGATCGGTGATCAGCCGTCAGAATCCTGACCAGTGCGTCTCTAGCGCCTGGGGTTGTGGTTGTCTGTACCTGCTGGATGTCCTGGTGCAGTGTTGTGTTGTCTGTACCTGCTGGATGTCCTGGTGCAGTGTTGTGTTGTCTGTACCTGCTGGATGTCCTGGTGCAGTGTTGTGTTGTCTGTACCTGCTGGATGTCCTGGTGCAGTGTTGTGTTGTCTGTACCTGCTGGATGTCCTGGTGCAGTGTTGTGTTGTCTGTACCTGCTGGATGTCCTGGTGCAGTGTTGTGTTGTCTGTACCTGCTGGATGTCCTGGTGCAGTGTTGTGTTGTCTGTACCTGCTGGATGTCCTGGTGCAGTGTTGTGGTTGTCTGTACCTGCTGGATGTCCTGGTGCAGTGTTGTGGTTGTCTGTACCTGCTGGATGTCCTGGTGCAGTGTTGTGTTGTCTGTACCTGCTGGATGTCCTGGTGCAGGGTGTCCGGGTTCTCGTTCAGCTCCAGCCGAGCCTTCTCCGTGGTCTCGGCGCTCAGGCCGGCGTGCAGGTGGTTCATCATGGCGCCTCGCTGAGATTTAACGCCCGATGTCCGAACTACGGTCCTCTACGGCTCCCCAACCGGACGGGTCTGTCCCGGTCTCTCTGTGCTCCCCCTTCTGGACAGACCTTTACGTTGCAAAGGTTTAAAGCTGATGAATACTTCAGAATACTTTTAAATCCAAGGAAAACGACAATCAGGATGTTTTTTACAATCCGCTGATGTCCAACAGTTCAGTTCAGGAAGTGACAATCGTGTCTGCTGTCGGCTCCCGGGAAGCTGAAAGCCCCGCCCGTCCTCGGACGCGCGGCCTTCGGTTAAACCGTCTCAACGCGTGGCGCTGCAGAACCCGAGCAGATGCTGAAGTCCTGAAGGTGCTGAAGGTGGGGACTCCCTCCGCCGGCCCCCGGTCATGGCGCTGCCCCCTCGTGGCGGAGAGGTTGGAGACGAAGGCGTCGACGGCGACGGTCGCTTGGTGGATCGGCTGCGGTCGCGGGTCGGAGATCGGCCGGGGGGTCAGTTCAGGCACCTCAGTCCGTCGTGGGAGTCGTCGGCCTGGAAGAGAGGAAACACGAGGGTCAGGAAGTCCTGAAGACTGAAGACCACGAGGATGTCCGGCACAATTATGTCCCGCACCTTCGGAGACGAGCAGCAAAATGGCAGTTTGGGTGATACAACAGTCATCCCTGCGGTTACTTGAGCGGTTACTTAAGGCTGAATTCTGGTTCTGCGTTAAACCTACACCGTAGGGTACGCGGCTACGCTGGAGTCTCTCCGTAGCTACGCCGTAGCCTGCTAGCACCTCCCAAAAAATGTAACTATAGACCCAACGCAGACCGAGAGGGCTGTGATTGGTTCGCTTGGTAGCAACACATTTCCTGTACTGGTTCTCTCTCGGTCGCCGTTGTTCACTGTGGCCGGAAAAGCCAGAAGCAAAACAAAGAATCAACTAGAGACGACGATAACAATAAAAAATACAGCCACATTGAAGGGTTTTCGAGCATGAATTGCGTTTTCTTTTCTCCGGAAAAGAACGCAACCCCCTAGCGCTCTGGGGGGGTTTTGCACCGCGGCGAAATGGAGTGACGGAGAAGTCCGAAGGTTCACGACGGCGTCGTGGCAACGGCGTAGGCTCTGCGTTGGTTTAATGCAGAACCGTAAATACGCTTTAGGCGATTACTTGGGCGATTACTAGGGCGGTTACTTAGACGGTTACTTGGACGGTTACTTAGAGGGTTACTTGGACGGTTACTAGGACGGTTACTTAGACGGTTACTAGGACGGTTACTTAGACGGTTACTTAGACGGTTACTAGGACGGTTACTAGGACGGTTACTAGGACGGTTACTTAGACGGTTACTTGGACGGTTACTTGGACGGTTACTTGGACGGTTACTTGGACGGTTACTTAGAGGGTTACTTGGACGGTTACTTGGACGGTTACTTGGACGGTTACTTAGAGGGTTACTTGGACGGTTACTTGGACGGTTACTTGGACGGTTACTTAGAGGGTTACTTGGACGGTTACTTAGACGGTTACTTAGACGGTTACTAGGACGGTTACTAGGACGGTTACTAGGACGGTTACTTGGACGGTTACTTAGACGGTTACTAGGACGGTTACTTGGACGGTTACTTGGACGGTTACTTAGACGGTTACTTGGACGGTTACTAGGACGGTTACTAGGACGGTTACTAGGACGGTTACTAGGACGGTTACTAGGACGGTTACTTAGACGGTTACTAGGACGGTTACTTAGACGGTTACTTGGACGGTTACTTGGACGGTTACTTAGAGGGTTACTTGGACGGTTACTAGGACGGTTACTTGGGCGATTACTAGGGCGGTTACTTAGACGGTTACTTGGACAGTTACTTAGAGGGTTACTTGGACGGTTACTAGGACGGTTACTTAGACGGTTACTAGGACGGTTACTTAGACGGTTACTTAGACGGTTACTAGGACGGTTACTAGGACGGTTACTAGGACGGTTACTTGGACGGTTACTTGGACGGTTACTTAGACGGTTACTTGGACGGTTACTTGGACGGTTACTTAGAGGGTTACTTGGACGGTTACTTAGACGGTTACTTAGACGGTTACTAGGACGGTTACTAGGACGGTTACTTAGACGGTTACTAAGACGGTTACTAGGACGGTTACTAGGACGGTTACTAGGACGGTTACTTGGACGGTTACTTGGACGGTTACTTAGACGGTTACTTGGACGGTTACTTGGACGGTTACTTAGAGGGTTACTAGGACGGTTACTAGGACGGTTACTTAGACGGTTACTAGGACGGTTACTTAGACGGTTACTTAGACGGTTACTTGGACGGTTACTTGGACGGTTACTTAGACGGTTACTAGGACGGTTACTAGGACGGTTACTTGGACGGTTACTTGGACGGTTACTTAGACGGTTACTTGGACGGTTACTTGGACGGTTACTAGGACGGTTACTAGGACGGTTACTTGGACGGTTACTAGGACGGTTACTAGGACGGTTACTAGGACGGTTACTAGGACGGTTACTTAGACGGTTACTAGGACGGTTACTTGGACGGTTACTAGGACGGTTACTTGGACGGTTACTTAGACGGTTACTTGGACGGTTACTTGGACGGTTACTAGGACGGTTACTAGGACGGTTACTAGGACGGTTACTAGGACGGTTACTTAGACGGTTACTAGGACGGTTACTTAGACGGTTACTTGGACGGTTACTTGGACGGTTACTTAGAGGGTTACTTGGACGGTTACTAGGACGGTTACTAGGACGGTTACTAGGACGGTTACTAGGACGGTTACTAGGACGGTTACTAGGACGGTTACTCAGACGGTTACTAGGACGGTTACTTAGACGGTTACTAGGACGGTTACTCAGACGGTTACTAGGACGGTTACTTAGACGGTTACTAGGACGGTTACTAGGACGGTTATTTAGACGGTTACTTAGACGGTTACTTAGACGGTTACTTAGACGGTTACTAGGACGGTTACTAGGGCGGTTACTAGGACGGTTACTTAGACGGTTACTTAGACGGTTACTTAGACGGTTACTTAGACGGTTACTTGGACGGTTACTTGGACGGTTACTTGGACGGTTACTTAGAGGGTTACTTGGACGGTTACTTAGACGGTTACTAGGACGGTTACTAGGACGGTTACTAGGACGGTTACTAGGACGGTTATTTAGACGGTTACTTAGACGGTTACTTAGACGGTTACTTAGACGGTTACTAGGACGGTTACTAGGGCGGTTACTAGGACGGTTACTTAGACGGTTACTTAGACGGTTACTTAGACGGTTACTTAGACGGTTACTTAGACGGTTACTTAGACGGTTACTAGGACGGTTACTAGGGCGGTTACTAGGACGGTTACTAGGACGGTTACTTGGACGGTTACTTGGACGGTTACTTGGACGGTTACTTAGAGGGTTACTTGGACGGTTACTAGGACGGTTACTTAGACGGTTACTAGGACGGTTACTTAGACGGTTACTAGGACGGTTACTAGGACGGTTACTCAGACGGTTACTAGGACGGTTACTTAGACGGTTACTTAGACGGTTACTAGGACGGTTACTAGGACGGTTACTAGGACGGTTACTTGGACGGTTACTAGGACGGTTATTTAGACGGTTACTTGGACGGTTACTTAGACGGTTACTAGGACGGTTATTTAGACGGTTACTTAGAGGGTTACTTGGACGGTTACTAGGACGGTTATTTAGACGGTTACTAGGACGGTTACTAGGACGGTTACTTAGACGGTTACTTGGACGGTTACTTGGACGGTTACTTAGACGGTTACTAGGACGGTTACTTAGACGGTTACTTAGACGGTTACTTAGACGGTTACTAGGACGGTTATTTAGACGGTTATTTAGACGGTTACTTAGACGGTTACTTAGACGGTTACTAGGACGGTTACTTAGACGGTTACTTAGACGGTTACTAGGACGGTTACTAGGACGGTTACTTAGACGGTTACTTAGGCGGTTACTTAGACGGTTACTTAGACGGTTACTAGGATGGTTACTAGGACGTTACTTAGACGGTTACTAGGACGGTTACTAGGACGGTTACTAGGACGGTTACTAGGACGGTTACTAGGACGGTTACTAGGACGGTTACTAGGACGGTTACTTAGACGGTTACTTAGACGGTTACTTAGACGGTTACTTAGACGGTTACTAGGACGGTTACTAGGACGGTTACTTAGACGGTTACTAGGACGGTTACTTAGACGGTTACTAGGACGGTTACTTGGACGGTTACTAGGACGGTTACTTGGACGGTTACTAGGACGGTTACTTGGACGGTTACTAGGACGGTTACTTGGACGGTTACTTAGACGGTTACTTAGACGGTTACTAGGACGGTTACTAGGACGGTTACTTAGACGGTTACTTAGACGGTTACTTAGAGGGTTACTTGGACGGTTACTAGGACGGTTATTTAGACGGTTACTAGGACGGTTACTAGGACGGTTACTTAGACGGTTACTTGGACGGTTACTTGGACGGTTACTTAGACGGTTACTAGGACGGTTACTTAGACGGTTACTTAGACGGTTACTTAGACGGTTACTAGGACGGTTATTTAGACGGTTATTTAGACGGTTACTTAGACGGTTACTTAGACGGTTACTAGGACGGTTACTTAGACGGTTACTTAGACGGTTACTAGGACGGTTACTAGGACGGTTACTTAGACGGTTACTTAGGCGGTTACTTAGACGGTTACTTAGACGGTTACTAGGATGGTTACTAGGACGTTACTTAGACGGTTACTAGGACGGTTACTAGGACGGTTACTAGGACGGTTACTAGGACGGTTACTAGGACGGTTACTAGGACGGTTACTAGGACGGTTACTTAGACGGTTACTTAGACGGTTACTTAGACGGTTACTTAGACGGTTACTAGGACGGTTACTAGGACGGTTACTTAGACGGTTACTAGGACGGTTACTTAGACGGTTACTAGGACGGTTACTTGGACGGTTACTAGGACGGTTACTTGGACGGTTACTAGGACGGTTACTTGGACGGTTACTAGGACGGTTACTTGGACGGTTACTTAGACGGTTACTTAGACGGTTACTAGGACGGTTACTAGGACGGTTACTTAGACGGTTACTTAGACGGTTACTAGGACGGTTACTTAGGCGGTTACTTGGACGGTTACTAGGACGGTTACTAGGACGGTTACTAGGACGGTTACTAGGACGGTTACTTAGACGGTTACTAGGACGGTTACTTAGACGGTTACTAGGACGGTTACTAGGACGGTTACTAGGACGGTTACTTAGACGGTTACTAGGACGGTTACTAGGACGGTTACTTAGACGGTTACTTAGACGGTTACTAGGACGGTTACTAGGACGGTTACTTAGACGGTTACTAGGACGGTTACTAGGACGGTTACTAGGACGGTTACTAGGACGGTTACTAGGACGGTTACTTAGACGGTTACTTAGACGGTTACTTAGACGGTTACTTAGACGGTTACTAGGACGGTTACTAGGACGGTTACTTAGACGGTTACTAGGACGGTTACTAGGACGGTTACTAGGACGGTTACTAGGACGGTTACTAGGACGGTTACTAGGACGGTTACTAGGACGGTTACTAGGACGGTTACTAGGACGGTTACTAGGACGGTTACTTAGACGGTTACTAGGACCGTTACTTAGACGGTTACTTAGACGGTTACTAGGACGGTTACTAGGACGGTTACTTAGACGGTTACTAGGACGGTTACTAGGACGGTTACTTGGACGGTTACTAGGACGGTTACTAGGACGGTTACTAGGACGGTTACTAGGACGGTTACTAGGACGGTTACTAGGACGGTTACTAGGACGGTTACTTAGACGGTTACTAGGACCGTTACTTAGACGGTTACTTAGACGGTTACTAGGACGGTTACTAGGACGGTTACTTAGACGGTTACTAGGACGGTTACTAGGACGGTTACTTAGACGGTTACTAGGACGGTTACTAGGACGGTTACTTAGACGGTTACTAGGACCGTTACTTAGACGGTTACTTAGACGGTTACTTAGACGGTTACTTAGACGGTTACTTAGACGGTTACTAGGACGGTTACTAGGACGGTTACTTAGACGGTTACTAAGACGGTTACTAGGACGGTTACTAGGACGGTTACTTAGACGGTTACTAAGACGGTTACTAGGACGGTTACTAGGACGGTTACTTAGACGGTTACTAGGGCGGTTACTAGGACGGTTACTAGGACGGTTACTAGGACGGTTACTTAGACGGTTATTTAGACGGTTACTAGGACGGTTACTAGGACGGTTACTAGGACGGTTACTAGGACGGTTACTAGGACGGTTACTTAGACGGTTACTAGGACGGTTACTAGGACGGTTACTTAGACGGTTATTTAGACGGTTACTAGGACGGTTACTAGGACGGTTACTTAGACGGTTACTAGGACGGTTACTAGGACGGTTACTAGGACGGTTACTAGGACGGTTACTAGGACGGTTACTAGGACGGTTACTAGGACGGTTACTAGGACGGTTACTTAGACGGTTACTAGGACGGTTACTAGGACGGTTACTTAGACGGTTACTAGGACGGTTACTAGGACGGTTACTAGGACGGTTACTTAGACGGTTACTAGGACGGTTACTAGGACGGTTACTAGGACGGTTACTAGGACGGTTACTTGGACGGTTACTAGGACGGTTACTAGGACAGTTACTAGGACGGTTACTAGGACGGTTACTAGGACGGTTACTAGGACGGTTACTTAGACGGTTACTTAGACGGTTACTAGGACGGTTACTTAGACGGTTACTTAGACGGTTACTTAGACGGTTACTTAGACGGTTACTTAGACGGTTACTAGGACGGTTACTAGGACGGTTACTAGGACGGTTACTAGGACGGTTACTTGGACGGTTACTAGGACGGTTACTTAGACGGTTACTAGGACGGTTACTAGGACGGTTACTTGGGCGGTTACTAGGACGGTTACGTAGACGGTTACTTAGACGGTTACTTAGACCGTTACTAGGACGGTTACTAGGACGGTTACTAGGACGGTTACTTAGACGGTTACTAGGACGGTTACTTAGACGGTTACTTAGACGGTTACTAGGACGGTTACTAGGACGGTTACTTGGACGGTTACTAGGACGGTTACTTAGACGGTTACTAGGACGGTTACTAGGACGGTTACATGGGCGGTTACTAGGACGGTTACGTAGACGGTTACTTAGACGGTTACTTAGACCGTTACTAGGACGGTTACTAGGACGGTTACTAGGACGGTTACTTAGACGGTTACTAGGACGGTTACTAGGACGGTTACTAGGACGGTTACTTAGACGGTTATTTAGACGGTTACTAAGACGGTTACTAGGACGGTTACTAGGACGGTTACTAGGACGGTTACTTGGACGGTTACTAGGACGGTTACTTAGACGGTTACTAGGACGGTTACTAGGACGGTTACTAGGACGGTTACTTAGACGGTTACTTAAACGGTTACTAGGACGGTTACTAGGACGGTTACTAGGATGGTTACTTAGACGGTTACTTAGACGGTTACTTAGACGGTTACTAGGACGGTTACTAGGACGGTTACTAGGACGGTTACTTAGACGGTTACTTAGACGGTTACTTAAACGGTTACTAGGACGGTTACTAGGACGGTTACTTAGACGGTTACTAGGACGGTTACTTGGACGGTTACTAGGACGGTTACTTAGACGGTTACTAGGACGGTTACTTAGACGGTTACTAAGACGGTTACTAGGACGGTTACTAGGACGGTTACTAAGACGGTTACTAAGACGGTTACTTAGACGGTTACTTAGGCGGTTACTTAGACGGTTACTTAGACGGTTACTAGGACGGTTACTAGGACGGTTACGAGGGCGGTTACTAGGACGGTTACTAGGACGGTTACTAGGACGGTTACTAGGACGGTTACTTAGACGGTTACTAGGACGGTTACTAGGACGGTTACTAGGACGGTTACTAGGACGGTTACTTAGACGGTTACTTAGACGGTTACTTAGACGGTTACTTAGACGGTTACTTAGACGGTTACTTAGACGGTTACTAGGACGGTTACTTAGACGGTTACTTGGACGGTTACTTAGACGGTTACTTAGACGGTTACTAGGACGTTACTAGGACGGTTACTAAGACGGTTACTTAGACGGTTACTTAGGCGGTTACTTAGACGGTTACTAGGACGGTTACTAGGACGGTTACGAGGGCGGTTACTAGGACGGTTACTAGGACGGTTACTAGGACGGTTACTAGGACGGTTACTTAGACGGTTACTAGGACGTTACTAGGACGGTTACTAGGACGGTTACTAGGACGGTTACTAGGACGGTTACTAGGACGGTTACTTAGACGGTTACTAGGACGGTTACTTAGGCGGTTACTTAAACAGTTACTAGGACGGTTACTAGGACGGTTACTTAGACGGTTACTAGGACGGTTACTTAGGCGGTTACTAGGACGTTACTAGGACGGTTACTTAGACGGTTACTAGGACGGTTACTTGGACGGTTACTAGGACGGTTACTTAGACGGTTACTAGGACGGTTACTAGGACGGTTACTAGGACGGTTACTTAGACGGTTACTAGGACGGTTACTTAGGCGGTTACTTAAACAGTTACTAGGACGGTTACTAGGACGGTTACTTAGACGGTTACTTAGACGGTTACTAGGACGGTTACTAGGACGGTTACTAGGACGGTTACTTAGACGGTTACTAGGACGGTTACTAGGACGGTTACTTAGGCGGTTACTTAAACAGTTACTAGGACGGTTACTTAGACGGTTACTAGGACGGTTACTTAGGCGGTTACTAGGACGGTTACTAGGACGGTTACTAGGACGGTTACTAGGACGGTTACTTAGACGGTTACTTAGACGGTTACTAGGACGGTTACTAGGACGGTTACTTAGACGGTTACTAGGACGGTTACTAGGACGGTTACTTAGACGGTTACTAGGACGGTTACTAGGACGGTTACTAGGACGGTTACTAGGACGGTTACTTAGACGGTTACTAGGACGGTTACTAGGACGGTTACTAGGGCGGTTACTTAGACGGTTACTAGGACGGTTACTTAGACGGTTACTAGGACGGTTACTTAGGCGGTTACTTGGACGGTTACTAGGACGGTTACTTGGGCGGTTACTAGGACGGTTACTTAGACGGTTACTAGGACGGTTACTAGGACGGTTACTAGGACGGTTACTTAGACGGTTACTAGGACGGTTACTAGGACGGTTACTTAGACGGTTACTAGGACGGTTACTTAGACGGTTACTTAGACGGTTACTAGGACGGTTACTAGGACGGTTACTAGGACGGTTACTTAGACGGTTACTAGGACGGTTACTAGGACGGTTACTTAGACGGTTACTAGGACGGTTACTTAGACGGTTACTTAGACGGTTACTAGGACGGTTACTAGGACGGTTACTTAGACGGTTACTAGGACGGTTACTTAAACGGTTACTTAAACGGTTACTAGGACGGTTACTAGGACGGTTACTAGGACGGTTACTAGGACGGTTACTAGGACGGTTACTTAGACGGTTACTAGGACGGTTACTAGGACGGTTACTAGGACGGTTACTAGGACGGTTACTAGGACGGTTACTCAGGCGGTTACTTAGACGGTTACTAGGACGGTTACTAGGACGGTTACTAGGACGGTTACTAGGACGGTTACTAGGACGGTTACTAGGACGTTACTTAGACGGTTACTAGGACGGTTACTAGGACGGTTACTAGGACGGTTACTTAAACGGTTACTAGGACGGTTACTAGGACGGTTACTAGGACGGTTACTTAAACGGTTATTTGGACGGTTACTAGGACGTTACTTAGACGGTTACTAGGACGGTTACTTAGACGGTTACTAGGACGGTTACTAGGACGGTTACTTAGACGGTTACTAGGACGGTTACTAGGACGGTTACTTAGACGGTTACTTAGACGGTTACTAGGACGGTTATATAGACGGTTACTAGGACGGTTACTAGGACGGTTACTTGGACGGTTACTTAGACGGTTACTTAGACGGTTACTAGGACGGTTACTTGGACGGTTACTTAGACGGTTACTAGGACGGTTACTTAGACGGTTACTAGGACGGTTACTAGGACGGTTACTAGGGCGGTTACTTAGACGGTTACTTAGACGGTTACTAGGACGGTTACTTGGACGGTTACTTAGACGGTTACTAGGACGGTTACTAGGGCGGTTACTTAGACGGTTACTAGGACGTTACTTAGACGGTTACTAGGACGGTTACTAGGACGGTTACTAGGACGGTTACTTAGACGGTTACTTAGACGGTTACTAGGACGGTTACTTAGACGGTTACTAGGACGGTTACTAGGACGGTTACTAGGACGGTTACTAGGACGGTTACTTAGACGGTTACTAGGACGGTTACTTAGACGGTTACTTAGACGGTTACTTAGACGGTTACTAGGACGGTTACTAGGACGGTTACTTAGACGGTTACTAGGACGGTTACTTAGACGGTTACTTAGACGGTTACTTAGACGGTTACTTAGACGGTTACTAGGACGGTTACTAGGACGGTTACTAGGACGGTTACTAGGACGGTTACTTAGACGGTTACTTAGACGGTTACTTAGACGGTTACTAGGACGGTTACTAGGACGGTTACTTAGACGGTTACTAGGACGGTTACTTAGACGGTTACTTAGACGGTTACTAGGACGGTTACTTAGACGGTTACTAGGACGGTTACTTAGACGGTTACTAGGACGGTTACTAGGACGGTTACTTAGACGGTTACTTAGACGGTTACTAGGACGGTTACTTGGACGGTTACTAGGGCGGTTACTAGGACGGTTACTAGGGCGGTTACTTAGACGGTTACTTAGACGGTTACTAGGACGGTTACTAGGACGGTTACTTAGACGGTTACTTAGACGGTTACTAGGACGGTTACTTAGACGGTTACTAGGACGGTTACTAGGACGGTTACTAGGACGGTTACTTAGACGGTTACTAGGACGGTTACTTAGACGGTTACTTAGACGGTTACTTAGACGGTTACTAGGACGGTTACTAGGACGGTTACTTAGACGGTTACTAGGACGGTTACTTAGACGGTTACTTAGACGGTTACTTAGACGGTTACTTAGACGGTTACTAGGACGGTTACTAGGACGGTTACTAGGACGGTTACTAGGACGGTTACTTAGACGGTTACTTGGACGGTTACTTAGACGGTTACTTAGACGGTTACTAGGACGGTTACTAGGACGGTTACTTAGACGGTTACTAGGACGGTTACTTAGACGGTTACTTAGACGGTTACTAGGACGGTTACTTAGACGGTTACTAGGACGGTTACTTAGACGGTTACTAGGACGGTTACTTAGACGGTTACTTAGACGGTTACTTAGACGGTTACTAGGACGGTTACTTAGACGGTTACTTAGACGGTTACTAGGACGGTTACTAGGACGGTTACTAGGACGGTTACTCAGACGGTTACTTAGACGGTTACTAGGACGGTTACTAGGACGATTACTTAGACGGTTACTTAGACGGTTACTAGGACGGTTACTAGGACGGTTACTAGGACGGTTACTTAGACAGTTACTAGGACGGTTACTGGGACGGTTACTAGGACGGTTACTAGGACGGTTACTAGGACGGTTACTTAGACGGTTACTAGGACGGTTACTAGGACGGTTACTAGGACGGTTACTTAGACGGTTACTAGGACGGTTACTAGGACGATTACTTAGACGGTTACTTAGACGGTTACTAGGACGGTTACTAGGACGGTTACTAGGACGGTTACTTAGACAGTTACTAGGACGGTTACTGGGACGGTTACTAGGACGGTTACTAGGACGGTTACTAGGACGGTTACTTAGACGGTTACTTAGACGGTTACTAGGACGGTTACTAGGACGGTTACTTAGACGGTTACTAGGACGGTTACTTAGACGGTTACTAGGACGGTTACTTAGACGGTTACTAGGACGGTTACTTAGACGGTTACTTAGACGGTTACTAGGACGGTTACTAGGACGGTTACTTAGACGGTTACTAGGACGGTTACTAGGACGATTACTTAGACGGTTACTTAGACGGTTACTAGGACGGTTACTAGGACGGTTACTAGGACGGTTACTTAGACAGTTACTAGGACGGTTACTGGGACGGTTACTAGGACGGTTACTAGGACGGTTACTAGGACGGTTACTTAGACGGTTACTTAGACGGTTACTAGGACGGTTACTAGGACGGTTACTAGGACGGTTACTTAGACAGTTACTAGGACGGTTACTGGGACGGTTACTAGGACGGTTACTAGGACGGTTACTAGGACGGTTACTAGGACGGTTACTTAGACGGTTACTAGGACGGTTACTAGGACGGTTACTTAGACGGTTACTAGGACGGTTACTAGGACGGTTACTTAGACGGTTACTAGGACGGTTACTAGGACGATTACTTAGACGGTTACTTAGACGGTTACTAGGACGGTTACTAGGACGGTTACTAGGACGGTTACTTAGACAGTTACTAGGACGGTTACTGGGACGGTTACTAGGACGGTTACTAGGACGGTTACTAGGACGGTTACTTAGACGGTTACTAGGACGGTTACTGGGACGGTTACTAGGACGGTTACTTAGACAGTTACTTGGACGGTTACTAGGACGGTTACTAGGACACACAGACACATAGGAGCACCTCTCACTCACCCCCACCCACCACATACACCAACACCACACACACCTGTACAGCACCACCACCACCCCTGTCACCAGAATCTCTGGACACCCACATTATCAAAACACTCATCTCAAGCAGAAAAACAAAGCACAGGAATGTTTGTAGATCGAGCTATGTTTTTAATGTTCCATTAAAACGTCATGATGAGCGCGCGTTCGGCACAGACATCAAGATGGCTGTGCTGAACGTGCGCTCTCTTTTAAACAAATCCTTTATTATAAATGACCTGATTTTAGACAGGAAACTGGACTGTATTCTCCTTACAGAGACATGGCTTGGCACAGATGCACCTGTTGTTCTCACTGAGGCCTCCCCGCCAGATTTTAACTTTCTATTTTCTACCAGGGGGGGCAAGAGAGGGGGCGGAACTGCATCAATAACAAAAATCACTATGTCATCCAATGCAGTTCCTTTTAACAGCTACACATCATTTGAATATCATGCTTTTGTTTTTAGCAACCCCCCAATTCTCTGCATAACAGTCTACAGACCCCCCCAGTACTCCACCTGTTTTATCAGCCAATTCTCTGAACTCTTATCAATTATTCACACCTCTTACAACAGGATCTTAATAACTGGTGATTTTAATCTGCACTTAGACAACATCTCAGACCCAGTATCCAGAGAATTTTTAAACCTTTTAAACTGTCTAGATTTTAAGCAACATGTCACACAGCCGACCCACAGCAGAGGGCGCACCCTGGACCTGGTCATAACCTACGGCCTGTCCCTGGGTGCGTGCTCTGTTGTGGACCTGGCTGTGTCTGACCATTTTTGCGTGTTTTTTAACATCACCAGTTTTAACCAGCGGGAGGCCCCGGTGAGAACGGTGAGGAAACGTAACCTAACTCCTGAAGTGGCTGCAAATTTTATCCAGATTTTACAGAACACTCCTGCAGAAATTTTACCAGCTGCCTGTGATTTTATCGTTGACAATTTTAACAAAATACTCAAAACAACGCTGGACTCAGTGGCTCCGAGTTTAACTAAAAGAATTAGCATAAAACCTACACCCCCATGGAGAACTGAGGAAATAAAGAAACTAAAAAGAAACTGCAGGAGTGCCGAAAGAAGATGGAGGAAATCAAAATTAACAGTTCATTATGAAATTTTTTGCCAACACCTTAAGTACTACAATAACAGTATTAAAAAAGCAAGAACCGCCCATTTCAAAAACCTAATTCTAAATAACAAAAACAATTCCAAATTCCTTTTCTCCACAATAGATCTTCTAACAAATGGAAACCTGAACAGATGCCATAAGACAGCAACAGATGCCCTCTGTGAGGATTTTGCAGACCACTTCAGGGGTAAAATTGATGACATTAGATCCAGTCTTTTATCTCAACAGATTTTAACTCTTAACACACCTGGATCAATGCTTTTACCTGAGGAAACACTGGAGAGTTTTGCCTTGGTTGATGCGGGGACACTTTGTAGAGTTTTCTCCAAGGTAAAGCCCACAACCTGCCTTTTAGACCCCATTCCCACACCGTTTTTTAAAACACTCTATGGGTTCTTTGAGGAACAGCTTTTGTATTTGGTCAACTGCTCTCTTCAGACGGGTGCCTTCCCCGCCGCCTTTAAAACGGCGGTGGTGAAGCCCCTTCTGAAGAAGAGTGGGTTGGACCCCAATGTTTTAAATAACTACCGGCCTGTATCCAACTTACCGTTTTTAAGTAAAATTTTAGAAAAACTTGTTTTTAATCAAGTGAATGAATTTTTAAACTCAACACACATTTTAGAGGCTCATCAGTCCGGTTTTAGGATGAACCACAGTACAGAGACAGCACTTTTAAAAATTTTAAATGACATCAGGTGCAATTTAGATAACCAAAAACTCACAGTCTTGGTTCTGCTGGATCTAACCGCCGCCTTCGATACAGTAGACCATCACATTTTACTAAACAGACTGAAGCACCTGGTCGGCCTCTCTGGTACTGTTCTTAAATGGTTCACGTCCTACCTCACTGATCGTAGTTTCTTCGTAAGTATGGATACATGTTCCTCAGGAACCTATAAGATAAGGTGTGGGGTTCCCCAAGGGTCAATTTTAGGTCCAACTCTTTTTAATCTGTACATGCTGCCCCTTGGGGACTTCATCAGGAGACACGGCATCAGCTTCCATAGTTACGCTGACGACACACAGCTGTACATCGCCGTGTCTCCTGATGACACTGGGCCAATTGATGCCCTTTTTAACTGTATTTTAGACATCAAGTCATGGATGGCAGCAAACTTCCTACAGCTCAACCAGGGCAAAACAGAGATTTTACTCATCGGTCCCGAAGGCCAGAGAGAGAAACTTTTACCAAAGTTACAGGATTTTAAACCCTCAAAATCAGTTAAAAATCTGGGCGTGATTTTTGACTCTGAGCTCACTTTTATTCCACATATTAAAAACATAACAAAGATCGGTTTTTACCATCTTAAGAACATAGCCAGAGTCCGCCCGTTTCTCTCTCAGGCCAGTACGGAGGTGCTAATGCATGCTTTTATCTCATGTCGTTTAGATTATTGTAACGCCCTGCTCTCTGGTCTTCCTAAAAAGAACATGTACAACCTACAATTATTACAGAATTCAGCCGCACGCGTGCTGACGAGGACCAGAGGGCGGGAGCACATTAGACCTGTTTTAAAATCGCTGCATTGGCTCCCCGTGCGCTTCAGGGTTGATTTTAAGGTTATTTTACTAGTTTTTAAGTGTCTTAATGGTCTTGGGCCTTCTTATTTGTCTGCACTACTTTTACCCTATCGACCCTCGCGGACCCTGAGGTCCTCCGGTGCTGGCCTTTTAACCATACCAAAAGTTAGAACCAGGACACACGGGGAGGCGGCATTCAGTTTTTATGGTCCCCGATTGTGGAACAGCCTCCCGGAGAACCTCAGGGCCGCAGAGACTGTTGATGTTTTTAAAAAGAGGCTCAAGACCCATCTCTTTAATCAGGCTTTTAACTGACTCATTTAACTCTTTTACATTTCTTATGCTCACCTTTATTTTTATTGAATCTTACTGCTCTGTTTTATATTTAGTTTATCCTTTCTTATCGTATTTTATTTTTGTTTAATCTCAATGTTTTATCTAAATATTTTAGTTGTTATTTATGGTCTATTTTATACATTTTACTGTTTTATTATTTTAGTTTTTAATGTCTTACTTTCTAGACATACTTTTAGGATTTTATGTTTGTATGTTTTATGTTTTTTATAAACTCCTTTAGTGTATTTTATCCTGTTTTCTTGTAGCTTTTATCTCCAGTGTTTCCTCATGGGGAGCCTCCATGCTGGGAGTGACTCTGGCCTGCAGGGGGTCGTCCTGGGGGTGGTTCTGGCCTGGATGGTGGTGGAGTTCTGCACCACAGCTTCACCGCTGTGGTGTGGACTCCTCTTTCCGTCCGGGCCGGGATGGTCTCTGTGGCCCCCCCCCCCCCTTCTAGCTGCGGGCTATGAGACCTCCTGGCGTGGACAGCTCCCTGTTACCGTTTCGTCACCTGGATCCTCTGTGCCTAGCCATGTCTGCACCATGTGTCTGCGTGCGTGTCTGTGTGTGTAATTTAGGAATTTAGGTGAATTGTAGTGTGCTTTTGTCTGCGGGGAGGGGGGGGAGGGGCGGAGGGGCATTAATAAGTTTTATGTTAATTTGTTTTTTCTTGTTTTTTTTTTTTTTCCTGTTAAGCACTTTGTGTTTCATTATTTGTAGGAAAAGTGCTATATAAATAAAGTTTGATTTGATTTGATTTGATTAGGACGGTTACTTAGACGGTTACTAGGACGGTTACTCAGACGGTTACTTAGACGGTTATTTAGACGGTTACAAGGACGTTACTTAGACGGTTACTAGGACGGTTACAAGGACGTTACTTAGACGGTTACTAGGACGTTACTTAGACGGTTACTAGGACGGTTACAAGGACGTTACTTAGACGGTTACTAGGACGTTTACTAGGGCGGTTACTAGGACGGTTACTAGGACGGTTACTCAGACGGTTACTAGGACGGTTACAAGGACGTTACTTAGACGGTTACTAGGACGTTTACTAGGGCGGTTACTAGGACGGTTACTAGGACGGTTACTCAGACGGTTACTAGGACGGTTACAAGGACGTTACTTAGACGGTTACTAGGACGTTTACTAGGGCGGTTACTAGGGCGGTTACTAGGACGGTTACTAGGACGGTTACTCAGACGGTTACTAGGACGGTTACTAGGACGGTTACTAGGGCGGTTAGTAGGACGTTACTTAGACGGTTACTAGGACGGTTACAAGGACGTTACTTAGACGGTTACTAGGACGTTTACTAGGGCGGTTAGTAGGACGGTTACTTAGATGGTTACTTAGACGGTTACTTAGACGGTTACTTAGACGGTTACTAGGACGTTACTTAGACGGTTACTAGGACGTTTACTAGGGCGGTTAGTAGGACGTTACTTAGACGGTTAGTAGGACGGTTACTTAGACGATTACTAGGACGGTTTCTTGGACGTCCTGAAGACTGAAGACCACCGAGACCAGGACCTGGACTGGGTCATGTGACAGGAAGTCGTCCCAAACAGCAGCAGATCTACATCAGAACGACGACTAAAAGGATCCAGGTTCTGGAAGGACCTGGTTCTGAGTTTTATTTTACTTTATACGTTTCCTGATGAATCAAAAAGAACAGGCTGCATCTTTGTTGTGGGCCTTTAAACGTCCCCCGTTCACGGTTCTGCGCCCGCTTTAGAACCACCTTCCCTCCGGTGCACTTCCTCCTCCACAAAGGGGGCATTCATCAGAACCAGGTCTCACCGGCCCCGGACGCTCCCGCTCTATTTTCAGCAGCAGAAGTCCATTAGGACGCGGCGGACGGCCCGAGGGATTCTGGTCTAGCAGCTTATTTACCACTAAAGGAGCTGCAAAAGGGGTCAGGGAAGCGGCAGAAGGAACGAGGAAAACATCACTGTCTTAGTTTCAGAGCATTTATACGGGTACAAGTCCCCCTACTGCTGTCTTAAACCAGATACCTTTCTAAACCAGATGTCGTCCTGAACCGGCCCGGCCGGCTAACAGATCTCTGTAACAGTAACTGTCCATCTTTGTCCCTCTAAACCAGTGGTCGGCAACTCAAAATGTTTTAGATCCATATTGGACCAAAAACACAAAAACTAATATTTCTGGAGCCGCAAAAAATGAAAAGTCTTGTATCAGAAATAGAATGAAGAAACACATGCTGCATGTTTCGATATTAGTTAGAACTGGGGGAGATTTATTTATTCATTATGCACTTCCAGAAAAAAGTGGAAATGTTGAGAAAAAAGTCGAAATTTCGAGAAAAAAGTCGAAATGTCGAGAAAAAAATCTAAATGTCGAGAAAAAGGGGAAAGGAAAAAGGAAGAAAAAAAGAAGAAAAAAAGAAAAAGGAAAAAAAAATTAAAAAAAAGGAAAAAAAGGAAAAAAATTGAAAAAAAGAAGAAAAAAGGAAAGAAGATAAAAAGGAAAAAAAAGGTCAAACATTTTTGAAAAAGCTCCAGGAGCCACTAGGGCGGCGCTAAAGAGCCGCGGGTTGACGATCCCTGGTCTAAACAATATTTTGGTCTTCGGTAAAACTACTTCTCAGGTACCAGAAGTGAAAGTATGATGGCTGGAAATCAGCTCAATATTATTTGGTCATTTTAAATGAAGTTCAAGTCCTGCTGCTGCTGTAACATTCTGTTCCAAACCAACCCACAACCTTCCAAACCAACCCACAACCCTTTACGACCAACCTAGAACCCTTTACGACCAACCCACAACCTTCCAAACCAACCCACAACCCTTTACGACCAACCCACAATCTTCCAAACCAACCCACAACCCTTTACGACCAACCTAGAACCCTTTACGACCAACCCATAACCCTTTACGACCAACCCACAACCTTCCAAACCAACCCACAACCTTCCAAACCAACCCACAACCTTCCAAACCAACCCACAACCTTCCAAACCAACCCACAACCTTCCAAACCAACCCACAACCCTTTACGACCAACCTAGAACCCTTTACGACCAACCTAGAACCCTTTACGACCAACCCACAACCCTTTCCGACCAACCCACAACCCTTTCCGACCAACCCACAACCCTTTACGACCAACCCACAACCTTCCAAACCAACCCACAACCCTTTACGACCAACCTAGAACCCTTTCACATCAACCAAAAACCTTCCAGACCAACCCAGAATCTTCCAAACCTGCTGCTGCTGGAACATTCTGCATCTGTTCGGTGCAGAAAGACGATAAAAAAGAAGTTTAAAGTCCTGGTTTCTCTGTAAAAGCTGGGTGTCGTCCCTCGTCTCTCCGTTCCACCGTCTCTTGCTCCTCCGTTACATCATCACCTCCTTATAGACGAGTCTGTTTACGTCTCAGTTTCAGACAGTTTCTGGCTTTTCTTACAGATTAACAAGTTTAAGAAGTCAAGACCCAGAACCTTCCAGACTAGTGTTGTCCCGATCCATCACGGCATTTTCAAAACATCAGTATCGGCCAAAAAAGTATCGGGACAAACCTAGTTATTAATGTTTTTAATATATATTAAATCCTTTTATATATCGTTGCATTTAACGTCACTTCCGGCCGAAGTAAGTGAAACTAACATGGTTTAATGTTTGAATTGTGAAATGTTCTATCTGTTCATGTTCATTAAGCTGCTCCTATTCATTCATTCATTCATTCATTCATTCATTCATTCATTCATTCATTCATTCATTCATTCATTCATTCATTCATTCATTCAGAATTCTGCACTAAGGTTAAGACAAAATGTATTTTAATTTTCTTTGTGAGTTTGACTGGATGTCGTTCAACTACCTCTTTTGAAGTTAAATTTATTTATTTTTGTTATTGCACTATTCCGCACTTTTTGTTTTAGTTTACAATTTCATGTTTTTACATTTTGTGGCACCAGAGCTGATAAGCTTTGTTGAAATAATGTTGTTCTGCAATGGACAATAAAAGAAACTTGGGATCATTTAGTTTTAGTCCTCTTTTTTTTTTTATTTATTGCCAAAATGTATCTGATCGGGAAAAAGTATCGGAAATGTATCGGGAGCCAAAAAAGAGTGATCGGATCGGGAAAAATCGGGATCGGCAGAAACTCAAACTCAAGAGATCGGGAGCTGAAAAATCCTGATCGGATTTTGCCAGTTTCTGCGTTTGTAAATATTCATAAATAATTCTGATTTACCCGAAAATTTTCGAGTCTATAAAATGAATTCCTGACCTTTCTCTCGCGATTCCTCAAATATAAAAATTTTAATCCTGATAATTCCCCCCCACCCCTAGCGAACGGTGTCGTCATGGTAACCCAGCTGGTATTTAACCCCGGACCTTGACTTTTTCTCCATAATTTCACCCCTTAAACACGGCAGTGGCGTTATCAGGGGCTAGGCTTTCCATCTTTCAGAAATACAAATAAATGACGCCCCGATTTCAGCGGCGCAGGCGCCAAAAAAGTAGGGACAAAACTTCTAAACTGCATAGAAATATATTTATTTTATACGAAACAAAATGCTTTGATTTAAAGTTTAAAGTGCTTTAATAGCATTGAACTTGCATGACTGTACAGACAGACAACCATACTAGCAACTGAAATAGCCTGCTATGCTACGTATGTCCATATCAGCCCAGATATAGAATATACATACAGGTGAGGAATATGGTGTAAAAGTTAATTTATTTCAATAATTCAACTAGAATTTGGTGTAAAAGTTAATTTATTTCAATAATTCAACTAGAATATGGTGTAAAAGTTAATTTATTTCAATAATTCAACTGGAATATGGTGTAAAAGGTAATTTATTTCAATAATTCAACTAGAATTTGGTGTAAAAGTTAATTTATTTCAATAATTCAACTAGAATATGGTGTAAAAGTTAATTTATTTCAATAATTCAACTAGAATATGGTGTAAAAGTTAATTTATTTCAATAATTCAACTGGAATATGGTGTAAAAGTTAATTTATTTCAATAATTCAACTGGAATATGGTGTAAAAGTTCAATAATTCAATTTAAAAGGTGAAACTAATACATTACATAGGCTCATTACATGCAAAGCAAGATATGTTTAACCTTTATTTGTTATAATTTCGATGATGGAATTGTTTTTTGATTTCATAAAATATTCTCTAATTTATTTTTTCATTTGGGGTTTTCATAAACTGTGAGTCATAATCACCAAAATTATAACAAATAAAGGCTTGAAATATCTCACTTTACATGTAGTGTGAAATAATATATTTGTTTCACCTTTAGTTGAATTTACTACGAATTAAGTTTAGCAATATATTTAAATTTTTCGGAACGCAACTTTTAATTCCCAATTACGTAACAATTCCATATTTTAAGGGACGGGTGGCGACACTATCGGGGGCCCCTGATCCGCGTCGGCCCCCAAGGCCCTCGGAAAAGTTAGGAGCGGCCCTGCCGGCCCGGGCGTCACGTGACTCGGCCTTTATTTCTAATTTTAAAGCAGCTGAGTGGGCAGACGCCCCGAACCCGGGTCCGTGGGCGGATTCTAACCTCCAGAATAAAAGCGGCGGGGGGGGGGGTAAAACGAGGGGCGACTCCAAAACTGTTTCATTCAATTCTTGATTGGAACCAAAACTAAAAACCATCATTACAGGATTATATTATACTGTTGTAGTATACAGGCTCAGAAATACTTTTTTTTTTTACTTTCTAACTTTTCCACATATATATTAATGGTTAATACCATGTTGGTAAAAACCTAAGGCATATATATATATATATATATATATATATACATTTTTAATATATAATACATATATCATATATATGTTAATATGTCATATTTATTTTATTAATACATATATATATATTTTTTTTATTTTACCTTCTTTTCTCATAATTGTATTTCATTGTATTTGTTATTTTCTGTCTAATTATGTGTTGCCACTTTTAATGTCGATGTAAAGCACTTTGAATTACCTTGTGTTGAATTGTGCTATATAAATAAACTTGCCTTGCCTATATACAGTATATATACAGTATATATTATTTTTTTGTATATATATATATATATATATATATATTTTTTATTTTTTTTATTTTTTTTTATTATTAAGCTCAGAAATAGTTCTTTTTTAAAATATATATTAATGGTTAATACCATGGTGATAAAAACCTAAGGCATATATATATATATATATATATATATATATATATATATATATATATATATATATATATATATATATATATATGTGTGTGCATTTTTAATATATAGTATATATATAATTTTTTTTTATTAATTAATTTTATTAATTAATATTTTTTTGTATATATAATTCTTTTTTATTTTTTTATTATTAGGCGCATAAATACTTACAGAAACGCCTACTGATATGCATTTGGCCCAAATTATTTGGGATGAAACCCATCACTGACAATAGAATCTATTTTTAAATTAGTAGGGGGGGCCGTGGCCACCCCCGGGCCCCCCCTGGGTGGCGCCACTGGGTAAAATAGGACGTTTTTACACCTCGCGTTGCGGTTCGAGCACCAAAGTGACCCCCCCCCCGGGCCCCCCGGCCCCCCTGGCCCCCCGGGCCCCCAGCAGGACTTTACCCGCATGTCCGCGCAGACTGAGCTCAGCAGGGGAGCCGAGCTGCGGGGCTGAATCCCGGCCGGCCTGCGCGGCCCGACGGCCCTGCGGCGGCGCTGGTGCTGATGCTGGTCCTGATGCTGCTGGTGCTGCTGGTGCTGATGCTGAGGACGGAGCTGGAGGAGGAGGAGGATGGGGGGGCGGCGGCCATCAGCATCCCGCCGACACAAAGAGATTCACCTTCAGCCGGAGAAAAGCGACGCACTGTAATAAAAACTCAGAAATAAAAGGCCGATCCGCGGCGGATCCGGCGGGATGAAGAGGAGGATGAGGAAGAGGAGGAGGAGGAGGAAGAGGAGGAGGTGCGACTCCACTTTGTGCTCCGACAGAAGACGTCAGGAGGCGTCGGAGCGATGGTCAAGTCGGTGAAAGCAGGGCCGAGCCGCTTCCGGTGCTGCCTTTCAAAATAAAATTAAATTAAATTAAATGACTTCACAGGACTGTCAGAAAATTAGAATATTGTGATTTTCTGTAATGCAATTACAAAAACAAAAATGTCATACATTCTGGATTCATTACAAATCAACTGAAATATTGCAAGCCTTTTATTATTTTAATATTGCTGATCATGGCTTACAGCTTAAGAAAACTCAAATATCCTTATCTTAATCCCTATCTAAATCTTAATCTTAAACTGTAAGCCATAATCAGCAATATTAAAATAATAAAAGGCTTGCAATATTTCAGTTGATTTGTAATGAATCCAGATTGTATGACATTTTTGTTTTTGGAATTGCATTACAGAAAATAAAGAACTTTATCACAATATTCTAATTTTCTGAGACAGTCCTGTATTTGTTGAATATCCTGTAGTTTTTAACTTTAATTTTCTTGCTCTCGATGTTTTATCTTTGTGTCTGTGAAGCATCTTTTAGATGTTTTAAAAGCGCTCTGTAAATAAAATTGATTATTATTATTATTATTATTTAATTTAAGGACATTTTCAGCTGTTGTTTTATCTTGAGGTTTTTTTTATAAAAAAAACAAGACATAGATAACTAAATAAACTACAACATCAAAGATAAATATAAAACGAGTGGACTGAAGGGAATATAAAATGTCAGTTATACAAAATATGTGGTTTGGCTTTTGTTTTTTGTGTCATTATCGATAACTCACCAAAAAGTTTAATTTTTTAATAAGAATTAAAAAATATCGTCTGTATATGAAACACAGATCAATCTTTTTCAGTTTCACCTTAATAAATAAATAAATAAACCATAAACTCGTGTCTTCTGGTTTAAACTTGTGCTTTTATTTTGGTACCTGACTCAGTCAGTTTCCGGTGTGATTGACGCGAACGCGCCGCTCGTCCCTGATGCTGCGCGTTCACGAGCCAACCTGCACAGATTGTTGGAGAACATCAACGCGGGCGAGCGCGCCGGTGCGCGCATGCGCACTCCCTCGCAGGATCCGAGTCGGTCGGACGGTCGGACGGTTATTTGATGTCGTGTGACGTCACTGCTGGTGGCTGGCCCCTGAGCAGCTGGACACGCCCCCTATGACGTCATCTAAAGGTTCCTGAAGACGGTTTTAGGTAAATAAATTTAAATTAAATAAATAAAAAACTTAAATTAAAATTAAATTAAATTAAAAAAGATCAATTTAAATCAATGAATTAAAATAAAATAAAATAAATGGTCATGTCCCGGGTCTCTGGGTCTCATTCATTCATTCATTCATTCATTCATTCATTCATTCATTCATTCATTCATTCATTCATTCATTCATTCATTCATTTTTATTTCGAACATGTGTATAAAAAAATAAACAGTAACATCTTCATTTGCATATAGGTTCTAAAAAGGAGTAGGAAGAAGTTTACACTTTTTCCTAGTTCCTACCCCTTTATAACTATGAATTTACATTATTGCTATTATTATATCTACACAATATCCATATAAATATAATCTATATAAATACTCTGCAAACATGCCTATTATTACATAATTATCCATTTAAGTAAATAGAAAATACAAATATTACATTAATATTATATCAATATCTAGAAAATACAAATATATGTATCTATATAAATATACACTATATAAACTACATAAATATCCCTGTAAATGTATATGTGCTACATACATAATAAATATATAACATATATTACATAATTATAACTATCTCTCTCAACATATAATATATACGACATAAATATCCACATAAATATCTAAACATATCTTAAGCAAGTATAATATACCATTTTTTCCTATTTTATTTGTTTCTCACACTCCTCGTTAACCCATTTCCTCTTCCATTTACCTGTATATAAATATTGTTTTGTATTTCTTTTTAAACAGATTTATGTTTGTACTTTGTTTCATTTCCTGCTCCAAACTGTTCCACAGAGAGAGATTATCAACAACAAGAAGAACATTTTAAAAGAAAATAAATAAATAAAGAAAAAATAAATAAATACATAAAAGAAACAAAACCTTGGTGTGACAGACTTTATAATATTTTTGCATAAAATGAAAATTATATTTGACAGCTTAATGGTTGAAAATCTCAGAATGGATATCCATCATTGATATACATTTCTTATTTGTAATTAATTTAAGAGACTTGAGATAATAATCAACTTCAATCAAAAACAATTTAAATAATGGAGAAGAGTTTGGGAATTTACATTTATGGATGTGGAATTTTCCTAATTAAATATAAAGATTGACCATAGTGCATACCTTTTTTTCTTTGAATTCAAAAGAAGTTATAATATTCTTCCCTTCAATATTGATCTATATATATATATATATATATATATATATATATATATATATATATCAAGTTCTTTCCAAAATATGCTGCTATAAGAGCAACTATAAAACCATAAAACAGGTCAGTTACACTTTGAGGTTCAGTTTTATAAACGGTACGTTTGTTATCGATGTCAAAGAATTTTGAGATATATGTGTTAGATGGGTTTATGTTAATTAATATTTTTTAATGTAATTCTCTGATTTTGTTTGTAATAGAATTTGAAAGGAACAAGCCTTGTGCCGATTAATATCCACGAAAATAGCATTCCAAAAAAATTGCCCTCGTGGTTTTTATTTTCCTCGCATTGTAAAATCATTCTCTGATATGTTTATTAGTACACTTTTCACGCAAAATATCAATACCATGGATATAAAGAGTGTTAATAGTTGTATGTTGCACATTCTGTTTTTATAGCTTTTCATTAATTCTACTATTCCGCTGGGAATGGAGTTTATTACTAAGTTAAATTCTCTAAATTTGACCGGGAAACAATGCTTTTTGTGAGAGAAAAATCTTCGTAACTAAGTAGTTGACCATTAGAGTTAAATACGTATTTTATATAAATGGTATACAATATATATATATATATATATATATATATATATATATATATATATATATATATATATGTGTGTGTGTGTGTACAGAATGTATTTTTAAAAATGTTTTATTGAAAGACAAAATGCAAACCGCACCATCCACCACCAGGGGGCGACACACACTCAGCGGGGGGAAATCAGGACAATAAACTACAGAAATACATTAAAAAGAGACACAAACTTAAGGCCTTAATTTGCATTAGTGGAGAGTGTAATGGTTCTAATCAGGGGTGTAGCACCAAATTCTGGGCCCTGTACACTCTCAATGTCAGTGGGCCCCTATCCATGCCCGCGAGGAGCGTGAGAGAAAAAAAAAAGGGGGGGGGGGGGGGGGGGGGGTTTATACAATCAACTACAATCAGATCAGATTATATTGATGAGTGGTTCTGAATTAATGCATTTGGCCTACTTGTGCTCAAATACCTAAAACATTAGGCTACATCTGGCTGCAATAGGTTGCAGAGGCAAAAATGTTTTAAGCCATTTTTCAGCCAGATTGAGAAGAATAGCTAATTGTTTTTCTATGTTCTCACCACCCAGACCTATCTCTTTCTCTCTCTATCTATCTGTGGAAAAAATCAGAATCACAATCATTTTTGATTGATAGTGAGATCACAGTTATTTAACATGATTATTCATTGGCTTTGGTATTTATTTATTGAACATTGACAATAGCTTTTAAGCACAGCACTGCACGGCAATGCTAAGGCTTTTTACCAGACAAAAATAATAAATTGCGTTATTGCTCAATATATATATTACTAATGTGCACTTGAGCCTACAGTGATATTGGTATGTTATTTACATGTTGATATATGCAGCAGCAATATTGCTAGATGGATCATTCATTAAATCTCAGCACGGAGTTTCATTTTATTTTCTGTAATACAAAAATGTCATACATTCTGGATTCATTAAAAATCAACTGAAATATTGCAAGCCTTTTATTATTTTAATATTGCTGATCATGGCTTACAGTTTAAGAAAACTCAAATATCCTATCTCAAAAAATTAGAATATTCTGGGAATCTTAATCTTAAACTGTAAGCCATGATCAGCAATATTAAAATAATAAAAGGCTTGCAATATTTCAGAATTACATTTTTGTTTTTTTAATTGCATTACAGAAAATAAAGGACTTTATCACAATATTCTAATTTTCTGAGACAGTCCAGTACTAGTGCTTGAACCACTTCCGAATATCCATCGTTACTTTGTGTTAACGGTGCAGCAGAGAGCAGCGTCTTGCAGATGAGTGACGGACACCGGCTGATTTATGGTTCCGCGTTGCACCAACGCAGATCTTACGGCGTATGATACGCGGGTCGGGGATACTTTAATTGGACTTTGCATGACAAGCTTGGTTCACCTTTGGGAAAGAAAGCAGTCAGCAGCTGCCTCCCCTCATTCTGCCGTCTTTCTTTTTGTTTCCTCTCTTTCTTTTTCTGATAGCCCGATGTATGTTTTTTGGGCAGCATGATGTCCTGCACACAGGTCTCTGATCTGGGCGCACTGACCTGTTGCCGGTCTCTGTTGGGCGGACTAAACCATTTTGCATCTTCAAGAGGGGGGCCCAGAATGTCTAATATGTTGGGAGAACTGTGAAATTAAGTTAATTCTCTCATTTGATGTTATCAATATATTTTAAATAAATTATGACACCAATTAATTGGAGGGCCCAATTCATTCGAAATAAAAACATCACAAAAAAAAAAAAAGAAAAAATCTGGATTTTCATGGGCCCCTCTCTCTACTCGGGCCCTGGGTAGTCAGGTCCACTTTTCCCCCCACTACCACGCCCATGGTTCTAATACATTGTTTGACCTCATTTTCAAAAATACAAAAAACAGGCTCTTGATTAATATAATGGGATTTGTGAATAAACCATTTTGACAATAGTATAATAAGATTAATGATGTAAAACTGTTTTTTAAATTCAAGTTCTGTCCCGCTGTACTTTTAAATAACAAACGACTCCAGTAGGGATTGCATTTATAATGACATTAGACATTTGAATTAAACAGCTGACCAACCAGAATAATGTTATTAGAAAACCAGTGAGGGTAAAATATGGATTTGTCTTTATTGTTCCATAAATAGAAACATTGAAAGCTTTGCTGGTAATTTAGAAACTGTGAAATTACACCCTAACAGAAGAAGTTTGGGGAAATTTATTTGAAATGAATTGGTGTTGAAGTTTGGGGAAATGCCTGTAAAACTTTTATTCAGTCAATTTTCATTTTGCAAAAAAGAGCCATAAGAATAATCAGTAGAAAACGATATAGAGATCCAACAAATCCATTATTCCTTCAGTTAAAACTGTTGAAATTTCATGAATTAGTAGATTATAGTATTCTGCAAATTATGTTTAAAGCTCATAAAAAACTTTACCAATCAACATTCAGAAAAGATTTGAAAAAAGAGAAAGCAAGTATGATTTAAAAGGAACAGAGATTTATAAAAAAACAAGATTCAGGACTAAATTGATGGAACGTTGTGTTTCTGTGAAAGGAATCAGTTTATGGAACAATCTGAATAAAGAAACCAAAGAATCCAAATCAAACTTTACATTCAAAAGAACAATTAAAACCTGTATGTTAAGGAAATATAATGAAATATGTTAGTTACGTTTGATTGACATACCCAGTGTCATGAAGGTATGAAAATGGTTTGTTGTTGTTAAATGGTATTACCGGTAACTGAATTGTAACTCGGGAACTAAAAAGGAACGTGACGTCTGTGACGCCGGCAGATATTTTAGTTTAGTTTTTTGTTTGCGTTGTTGTTTGTTTTTTAATTTACATTCTTTGTAAATTGATTTCTTGGGAAAAAGGGGCAGATTAAATAAGATTCTTCTTCTTTCTGCTCCCTTTCATTCACAATTTAGGAACGTTTGTGTTTATATTAAAGTGTTTGTAGTTTTATTTTATCAATGACTGAAAGAAAGAATAAATAAATAAATAAATAAATAAATAAATAAAAGAATAAATAAAAGAATGTTTATTTGTTATTTTATTTCAATTCCAGAAAATACAATAACATTAAAATAAATGGCAGGCATCATTCAATAATATAAAACACAAACATCCATAGGCATTATCATAGTCCAAAAAATATAAAATTATTCTTTTCACAAAAAAAGCTACAATAAAGTGCAAGTAGTTTGTGACATTAACAATTACACTAAATAATAAAAGGAAGGCAATACATTCAGATATCAGTAAACATTTATTTTATGAGGTTGACAGTGGTATTACATTTCCTGTTATTAATCAATTGTATCGTCTCAAAATACATTTTGAAATCAACTTTAAAGGGAACTAAGGACGGACAGGATTTGGAGAATTTTGCCTTATGAATGTGAAACTTAGCAATAAAAATCATTAAGTTGACCAGTTGTTGAATTTTGTAATTTTGGTTTTCGTAATATAGTAAGATATCTTTATCTTCTAATTTAATTACATTATTAGTTTGTATGTCAAAAAATTCTTCAATTTTTTTCCAGAAACTTAAAGTATGTTCACATTCATAAAACAAATGTATGATGGTCTCTTCGTCATGTTTACAAAATACACACCTGCTATCAATGTCTACACATTTGGATATAAGTTGGTTGGTGGGGTAAATATGATGTAAACTTTTATATTAGACTTGTTTTAATTTGTTTGAGATTGCAAATGTATAGGGAAGGAGCCGCGCTGTTTTCCATTGAATGTTCCAAACAAATTTCCCTCTTGGGGATTATTTTCCTTTTACGTTAGAAGTAGTTTCTTATGTGTTTATTAGTGCACTTTTTATTTCTAATAAAGAATTATTATTTTTTCAACTTTATTGAAGCAAAAGACATAAGTATACACAGAATTGAGAGCAACATCAGACATATGTGTATACAACATAAACTACACAATTATACAGTCACAAATACGCCAGGGGAATTAGTCATTGAAAAAGAAAAAAAAAAAAAAAAAAATATCTTATATAGCTTACAAAGGTCATAAGTTTTAACAGCTTTTTTATTTACTGAATCAGAAATGGAGAATATGTATTGTTTGATATATGCGGACAGCTCCGGAAAATTCAGCTTTTTATTTAAAAATTTGGATCTGTGGATATAGAATTTAGTTAAAATAACGAGCAAATTGATCAAATAAAATTTACAGTTGAGATTCCTGTCAAATTCAATATATCCAAACAATACATTTTTCCAGCACAAATTAAATTGGGGGTAGATGTGATCTACAATACAGGCAAGACCAAAATAAATGAATCAGTGTTTCATTGGGAAAACCACAAAAAGTACAACTCACATCAACGTCTTTCTTAAGTCTCTGTAAATGATGATTGGTAGGATAGAATCTGTGTAGCATTTTAAAGGAAATCTCTTTGACTTTATTAGTTAGGAAAAACTTCTGTGGTAATAGCCAGACTTTTTCCCAATTAATGTTTCCAACAAAAGAAAAGACAAGTAAGATAGTGAAGAAGGTGTACTGATGATGTCTTGTTGAAAATGCTTACGAATAATATTGTTTTTGTTCTTAGTGTTCCAAGAAAAACACATTTTTCCAACAGTAGTTTCAATTACATTCTACGACAGAGTATTAGGGCCAAACTAAGACAAAAAAAATTGGAAATTACGAGAATAAAGTCATAATATAATGAGAATAAAGTCGTAAATTTACCAGAATAAAGTCGTAATGTTGCGAGAATAAAGTCGTAATAGAATAAAGTCGTAATATTACGAGAATAAAGTCGTAACATTACGAGAATAAAGTCGTAATATTATCGAGAATAAAGTGGTAATTTATGAGAACTCTAACAGGAAGAACAGTCTTCTCCCTGTGTTAAAATTAGGAATATTGAGCAGCATCTTGTGAAGTTATATATATATAATATATTTAATATTACGACTTTATTCTCGTAATATTAAGACTTTATTCTCAAAATATTACTTTATTCTCGTAATATTATGACTTTATTCTCGTAATTTTACGACTTTATTCTCATTATATTATGACTTTATTCTCGTAATTTGACGACTTTATTCTCGTAATATTATGACTTTATTCTCGTAATTTTACGACTTTATTCTCGTAATATTATGACTTTATTCTCGTAATTTTACGACTTTATTCTCGTAATATTATGACTTTATTCTCGTAATTTCCATTTTTTTTTTTTTTCTTAGTTTGGCCCTAATACTCCGTCGTACTTATGTGTTTATTAGTGCACTTTTTATTTCTAATAAAGAATGTTGATTTGTGTCGGCGAGTGCTTCTCGAACTGTGACGCACTTCCGGTGTCTTGGTCCTTTAAGCGGTGACGTGTTTCCGGTTGTACTTCGTTCCGGCGGACCTGTTCAGCTTCTCTACCTCGTTTTCTACTCTTTAATCCTCCTAAAAACCTCCGTTAACAGCCCGTTAGCCGCCGTTTGTGTCAACAGTGTTTGTCACTTTATCTCTCCGGTGAAACCACGTGACCCGCGCAGCGACAGAATCATAATTCTCCTTTCTGGACAAAAGAACCGAGCAATAATCGACGGAACCGCCATGAATCCCGGAGGAGTCTCGGCAGAAACAGCGAAGGTGAAAAGCTGCTCTTATTTCCCCGTGGTTTGACGTGTCGGGTGATTTTTATCGGTTAGATAATGGAGCTGGTGTCGCTGGCGTCGGCGTGCTGGACGTCATGACGTCATGACGCAGCGTGCCCGGATCACGTGACTTCTATTTTTGTAAACAGCAGAAACAGGACACCTAATCAGAAGTTATTCTTGGTTAAAAGTGGGTATTATTATCTGGATAACGTGGTTTTATGATCTCACATCGTCTCTTTGAACAAAGTGAATATTAATTTAATAAATAAATAGATAATTATCATATAGAGTGATATAATATAGCACGATGTAATATATGTAATACTATAATAGCATATAATAATATAATATCCATATATAACATAATAATTTGTATAATATTATAACATATAACAAAATGATATCACCATACTATAATATATAACAATATAATAAGACTATAGTTTAACATCCCATGAGATCTCATAACATAATATAATAATGCACTATAAAACAATATATAATGATAATGCAAAGAATAATTATTAGAATTAGAATTGGTAATATATACAGGACTGTCTCAGAAAATTAGAATATTGTGATAAAGTTCTTTATTTTCTGTAATGCAATTAAAAAACAAAAATGTCATACATTCTGGATTCATTGCAAATCAACTGAAATATTGCAAGCCTTTTATTGTTTTAATATTGCTGATTATGGCTTACAGTTTAAGATTCCCAGAATATTCTAATTTTTTGAGATAGGATATTTGAGTTTTCTTAAGCTGTAAGCCATGATCAGCAATATTAAAATAATAAAAGGCTTGCAATATTTCAGTTGATTTGTAATGAATCCAGAATGTATGACATTTTTGCATTACAGAAAATAAATAAAATGATTTTATCACAATATTCTAATTTTCTGAGACAGTCCTGTATATTTTATATATATTTATTTTTTATGATGGAAAAACTAAAAACTTTACAGAATCAGGTTTATTGGTTAAGTCAGATCAAACATGAGGGAATTTGGACTGTATTTTTTTTAATCTTTTGTAATTTTGTACAGGAGATGTTTGTTGGACTGTAAGAGTAAACAGACTGGCCTTTTTATTTTGTATCATTATATATTTTTATTTTGCTTTGTAAAACTGTGGTTTAATAAACTATATTAAAGATTTTATATATTTATTTGATACATTATGGTTTTTATGAATCGAAATTAGGCCTGTGTTGAAAAAATCGATTCTCATATTAATTCCTAAAAATCGATTCGTATGTCTAAAGATCCATTTATCTTTCATCATTACATTACAACTTTTGGTATTTTTTTTGTTTATGCCCAAAAAATGAATATTTTGTTGGACACCAGAATAACTGGTGCCATGTTTTTGCCTTGAAATATGTTTAAAGGTATGAAAACATTAAAGTTTGCAGTAATAATTGCATAAATTGTCCATATTTCATTACTTTTATATACTGTCTTGGGGTTACATTTGCATCAAATGCTAAAAACCAAAATTTCAAAAGTAAAAAAAAAAAACAAACAGAAAATGGAAAAAATAAAAACAGAATGTGTTAAAAAAAAATGAGTCATTCAGGGAAATCATAGTAAATAATGTTTGCTTTTATGTACGGCTGCAGCTATCGAATATTTTGGTGATCGATTATTCTATGAAATATTCCATCGATTAATCGGATAAAACTTACTTTTGCGTTATTAAAGCCCAATTATAAATATGCAATAGAAAACAAGACAGATTAGTGATTAAAAACAACCAATTTGTTTCTTTTATGAGAAAAATTGACATTTATTTACACATTATGCAAACTAGTAAACTGTTAAATTTTCCAATCAAAATAAATACAATTATTTTAAACTTTAAACTGTGCGACGCCGTCTTCTTCCGCTTTATAAGGGACACATGCGTGTTACGTTAAAAAGAACCCGTGCAAAAAGTGAAGTTTAAATATATTTTTTATTTAAACGAGGCTTGGAGGCCGAGGAAATTCCTCCATCATATTTTTATAATCGAGTAACTCGAGGAATCTTTGCAGTCCTACTTTTATGTGCAGATAATTACAGGGATAATATATACAGGTCATTTCCACTTTTTTCTTGAAGTGCATAATGAAAAAAAAATCTCTCCTATAATATTATTTTTATTTTTCTCCTGCCTGGCCCTGATACTCTTCCGTAATATCCCGTTTGGTGTTTACATGACCGAATATTCAGTTAGAAAAGGAGTAACCCAGGGGTCATTTTGGGTTTTTAAAAACCAGAATATGAGTAAATTCTGGTTATTCAAAGGGGTTATTGGTGTTTACATGGCCGTGTAACTGGGTTATTGATCATATTCCGGTTAGAAAAGGGTTATTGATGCAGGAAACACAGTCCGTGTCAGAAGTGCTGCCACGTCTAGGCCTGTGTTGAAAAAATCGATTTTCTGATTCTAAATCGATTCTCATATTAATTCCTAAAGATCGATTTTTTTTTTAAATTAATTTATTTTTTTTAGTTATTTTTTTTTTTTTTTTCCATCATTACATTTTTGCCTGGTGAACTTTAATCCCAGTAGTTTTGAAAACTCCTGAACTAAATGAACTTTTCTTTAGAGAAAATGCTGGACATTTCAGCTTAAATGTCTAAATGTTATATTAGTTCAATGAAGTTCATATTATCTATATTTACTAGAGCTTGTTTGGTTTCTCTGTTATCGGACACGGTTTGTCATGAAATACCTGAAAAACGCCGGTGTTTCATGTCCAGCTGGTGACAGAATAAATCAGACAAGCTAAAATAATTTGTTTACTGCTTGAGCTGTTGCAATTTCTTTATTTTTTTTGCACTTTAAATAGATATTGAAATGGCTATTTGAGTTATTTATTTCTTAGTTATTTCACAATAATTATTGTGAAATTATTATTTCAATAGTTATTTTACAGTCATATAATCCAGGCTAACACTAACCCAAATCAATATCGAATCGGATCAAATGGTGATAATCGATTCTGAATCTTAAGAATTGGAATCGAATCGATTCTTGACATTTGAATCGATCCCCAGCTTTAGCCACGTCTCCTGAAGTCCTGTGTTCCTCCTGTGTTCCAGAGCCCGTGGGGGCCGGTGGCCCCGGCGGCTCCAGCCTGCTCCCTGACTGAGGTGATGAGTGAACAGCTGGCCTCACAGCTGGACGAGGAGAACGGAGTCTTCCCTGCTCTGACCGAGTGAGTCCCGGCTTTTAACTAGGGGGGTTGGGGGTGAACGGAGGTTCCTGCAGAACTCCAGGTTCCCGGGGCCTAGTGCAGGGGTTCTTAACCTTTCTGACCTTGGGGCCCAATTTTTTCAGTACAGAGTGGCCCGGGGCCCATTAAATATTCAAATTGTATAGCAGGGGTATTCAACTAAAACTTTAAGAGGTCCATTTAGAGAAGATTTACTCAAGCGAAGGTCCAGAACATCATTATATATATATATATATATATATATATATATATATATATATATGTATATATTATGTGTGTGTATATATTCAAGTAGCCTCATAGTTGTATCAACATCTGCATCTGACTGTTATATTAAAAAAGTACATTTCAAAAATATTTGCGACTTAACACGTGTAACTTGAATTACACATATTTTTTTCTCTTAAAAATAAAATTGATTTTATTTTATTTTTCAAATGCTATCTTATTTTATTTCTCTACCAGCAGTTTGTATTTCCCCTTTTCTTTGTTAATTGTCTCAACACATTTTTATACTAAATGAATATAAACACATCTTAACAATTGAACAGTTTTGCAGTTTCTCTTTCTTCCCCTCTTATAATCTTATGCCCCCACTTTCTGTTGTTCAGTGAGATAACTGAGCTTTCTCCTGTCAGGACTTTAAATCTGGGCTGGATGGTGTCAGGTTCTCATGTGAAGGTGCTGCTGGTGAACCTGGAACGATATTTAGTTTTAATTATGTTCATTGTGGAGAAAGCTGCCTCACAGCTGTATCTGGACTCAAACATGGGTGTTTTAAGATTTATTTTATTTAAGATATTAAATTAATCAGTTGTCAGGACTCAGCGTGTCGGGCTTCATCCGAGCCCGCAGCTCTCCGCGCTGCAGCCCAGTCACTTTCCGATGCTTTTGCAACAACAGTCCAGTCCAGCAGACACTTCAGCCCACGCCTACCATCCTTCAGCAGTAACGACGGAACCCGCCGCCGCCCGAGCGGCAGCGGGCTCCGCGGCCGCGGGGACGCGTCGGCTCCCGCTCAGTCGGGCGGCTCCTCCGGCTCTCCGTCCCGCCTCTGCGGGGCAGCTCCCCCGGGAGTCTCGTCTCCTTCTCGGCAGCGAGCCCCACGGAGCCGCCGCCGGGCAATCACTGGCAAATCACGCCCCCCTTCCCCCTTCTCATGGTGGCTTCAATTACGTCCGCCTTAAGCCTGAATTATGGTTCCGCGTAAATCGACGCAGACCCTACGCCGTAGGATCCCTGATCCTGGCGGATCTAAACCTACTCTGTGCAAAATAAAGGATTTTTTTCTGTAAAAACACACCATTTCTCTTACTATTACACGTAGGCCTACAGCTAGCTGAGTGTCTTCTCCTCATTTGGTCGGGAGTTGCTATGCAGTCCCGCGGCCCCCGCGGCCCACACTTACAAAACTGATTTTTTTTTTGCGGCCCACTAGATGGCGCTCGCGGCCCAACATTGGGCCGCGGCCCTATGGTTAAGAATCACTGGCCTAGTGGACCCCGGAACCACTGAAATCTAACTCTCCAGTGTCTGATCAGTAGGGCTGGGGGGAAATCAGATTATTTTATTTTTATATATTTTATTTTTATATATATATATATATATATATATATATATATATGTATATGTGTGTTTATACACACGGGACTGTCTCAGAAAATTAATTAGAATATTGTGATTTTCTGTAATGCAATTCCAAAAACAAAAATGTCTTACATTCTGGATTCATTACAAATCAACTGAAATATTGCAAGCCTTTTATTATTTTAATATTGCTGATCATGGCTTACAGCTTAAGAAAACTCAAATATCCTATCTCAAAAAATTTGAATATTCTGGGAATCTTAATCTTAAACTGTAAACCATGATCAGCAATATTAAAATAATAAAAGGCTTGAAATATTTCAGTTGATTTGTAATGAATCCAGAATGTTTTATTTTATTACAGAAAATCACAATATTCTAATATTCTGAGAGTAAGGGAGTATTAATAAATCGCTTACATGAATCTCATGTAACTACACAAGAGATTCATTGCACCAGATTACAGTTCAGTTGCTAATTTATCTGCAATACATGAAGCGAAGTTTTCCCTCTCCCCCAAAATAACACAGAAAAGCTTGTTGGATTACGCTTTTAGTTTTTCATCCAGCCATTCAATACACGTAACTGACATTGATGTATTCCCAGTGATTCATTATCAGCTGTAAATGTACTTGTGTACGGTTTATTTTAATATTTACCGTTCAAGAGCGAGCTCACTGCTGTCTGTCCCATAGACGAACATGGCAGCAGCTTTGTTTGGAACTCGCAGGGCTTCATGAACCACGTGAACAAAAGTTGTCACCACTCTGTTTTATCCACTGCTCTGGCTTTGAAACCCGTGCCAAAGATGCTGATTGGCTCTTCTTATTGGCACGTCAAAACAGTGCCATAATTCGTAGTTGTAAAAAAGTTTGTAGCTTTGTATATCCAATGTTGCACACAGACAAATTAATTCCATAGCTACAGAAATGTTCTACACATGCACAAAATATTTCTAAAAGTACAAATATTTTTTGCACATGCACAAAATATTTCTAAAAGTACAAATATTTTTTGCACATGCACAAAATATTTCTAAAAGTACAAATATTTTTTGCACATGCACAAAATATTTCTAAAACTGCAAATATTTTTTGCACATGCACAAAATATTTCTAAAAGTGCAAATATTTTTTGCACATGCACAAAATATTTCTAAAAGTGCAAATATTTTTTGCACATGCACAAAATATTTCTAAAAGTGCAAATATTTTTTGCACATGCACAAAATATTTCTACAAGTACAAAGTTTATTTTCACAGCACAAATTGTTTTATACAGCTGCAAAAGCTTATTACACATGTGAACATCTTTTCACAGATACAAAATATTTATGGCTTTAATTTGAGCCCATAATTTTGTCGCTGACGCTCGCTCGCGTCACATGCAGTTATTAGGACACGGTGTGACCCTGTCCCCCCCGGGGTTCTGGGACCCTGCAGACTCTAACCCTGCCCCCCCCCCGGGGTTCTGGGACCCTGCAGACTCTAACCCTGTCCCCCCCCGGGGTTCTGGGACCCTGCAGACTCTAACCCTGTCCCCCCTGTCCCCCCAGCCCCGGGACGGCCCTGCTTCTGTCCGAGGACGGGCCTGACACCACCAGCGACCTCATGCTGGCCCAGATGCTGCAGATGCAGTTCGACCGCGAGTGTGACGACCAGCTCCGGAGGGAGGAGAAGAAGTTCAACGGAGACAGCAAGGGTGGGCAACTTTAGCATTTTTTTTCTTTTTGACATTTCGACTTTTCTTTCTTGACATTTCGACTTTTTTTCTTGACATTCTGACTTTTTTCTCAACATTTCAACTTTTTTTCTCGACATTTCAACTTTTTTTCTCGACATTTCGACTTTTTTCTCGACATTTCGACTTTTTTCTTGACATTTCGACTTTTTTCTTGACATTTCGACTTTTTTCCTCGACATTTCGACTTTTTTTCTCGACATTTCGACTTTTTTTCTCGACATTTCGACTTTTTCCTCGACATTTCAACTTTTGTTCTCGACATTTCGACTTTTGTTCTCGACATTTCGACTTTTTCCTCGACATTTCGACTTTTGTTCTCGACATTTCGACTTTTGTTCTCGACATTTCGACTTTTGTTCTCGACATTTCGACTTTTTTTTCTCGACATTTCGACTTTTGTTCTCGACATTTCGACTTTTTTTTCTCGACATTTGACTTTTTCCTCGACATTTCGACTTTTCTTCTCGACATTTCGACTTTTTTTCTCGACATTTCGACTTTTTTTCTCGACATTTCGACTTTTTTTCTCGACATTTCGACTTTTTTTCTCGACATTTCGACTTTTTTTCTCGACATTTCGACTTTTGTTCTCGACATTTCGACTTTTTCTCGACATTTTGACTTTTTTCTCGCCATTTTGACTTTTTTCTCTGCATTTTGACTTTTTTCTCGACATTTCAACGTATTTTCTCGACATTTCGACGTATTTTCTCGACATTTCGACGTATTTTCTCGACATTTCGACGTATTTTCTCGACATTTCGACGTATTTTCTCTACATTTTGACTTTTTTCTCGACATTTTGACTTTTTTTCTCGACATTTCGACTTTTTTTCTCGACATTTAGACTTTTTTCTCGACATTTCAACTTTTTTTCTTGACATTTCGACTTTTTCCTCGACATTTCGACTTTTTTTCTCGACATTTCGACTTTTCTTCTCGACATTTTGACTTTTTTCTCGACATTTCGACTTTTTTCTTGTTTTTCTTCCGGTAGTTTAACTTCCGGTCCCCCCCCCTATCCAATCAGAACCTTCCCAACCCCCAGACCTGGAGAGGAATTGGAGAAAGACCATAAACGTGTTTTCCATGTAAACCTCAATTACTATTTCCATGTAAACTCCAAGGAAAATAGTTTAATTCTGAATGATTTAATCCGGAATAATTAATTCTGAATGAAAAACCATCATGTAACCGTGGCCAGTGAAGTTTTGTGTCTCCGTGTCTCAGTGTCCATCTCCTTTGAGAACTACCGGATGGTCCACCCCTACGAGGACAGCGAGAGCTCCGAGGACGAGGTGGACTGGCAGGACACCAGACACGACCCGTACCGGGCCGGTAAGAACCTGGACACTAACGGCCTGAGACACTGGTCCCAGCCCTGGGACTCGTGTCTCAGCCCTGAGACACGTGTCTACTTCCTGTTTCCGTGTCTACTTCCCGTTTCCGTGTCTACTTCCCGTTTCCGTGTCTACTTCCCGTTTCCGTGTCTACTTCCCGTTTCCGTGTCTACTTCCTGTTTCCGTGTCTACTTCCCGTTTCCGTGTCTACTTCCCGTTACCGTGTCTACTTCATGTCTCCGTGTCTACTTCATGTCTCCGTGTCTACTTCCCGTCTCCGTGTCTACTTCCCGTCTCCGTGTCTACTTCCCGTCTCCGTGTCTACTTCCCGTCTCCGTGTCTACTTCCCGTCTCCGTGTCTACTTCCCGTCTCCGTGTCTACTTCCCGTCTCCGTGTCTACTTCCCGTCTCCGTGTCTACTTCCCGTCTCCGTGTCTACTTCCCGTCTCCGTGTCTACTTCCCGTCTCCGTGTCTACTTCCCGTTTCCGTGTCTACTTCCTGTTTCCGTGTCTACTTCCCGTTACCGTGTCTACTTCCCGTTACCGTGTCTACTTCATGTCTCCGTGTCTACTTCCCGTCTCCGTGTCTACTTCCCGTCTCCGTGTCTACTTCCCGTCTCCGTGTCTACTTCCCGTCTCCGTGTCTACTTCCCGTTTTCGTGTCTACTTCCTGTTTCCGTGTCTACTTCCCGTTTCCGTGTCTACTTCCCGTTACCGTGTCTACTTCAGTCTCCGTGTCTACTTCAGTCTCCGTGTCTACTTCCCGTCTCCGTGTCTACTTCCCGTCTCCGTGTCTACTTCCCGTCTCCGTGTCTACTTCCCGTCTCCGTGTCTACTTCCCGTTTCCGTGTCTACTTCCTGTTTTCCTCTCTACTTCCTGTTTCCGTGTCTACTTCCCGTCTCCGTGTCTACTTCCCGTCTCCGTGTCTACTTCCCGTTTCCGTGTCTACTTCCCGTTTCCGTGTCTACTTCCCGTTTCCGTGTCTACTTCCCGTTTTCCTCTCTACTTCCCGTTTCCGTGTCTACTTCCCGTCTCCGTGTCTACTTCCCGCCTCTGTGTCTACTTCCCGTCTCCGTGTCTACTTCCCGTCTCCGTGTCTACTTCCTGTTTCCTGTCTCCTCAGAGAAGCCCCAGACGACCCCCAGGAAGGGCTTCAGCGGGAAGGGCAAGAACATCACCACCAAACACGACGCCGTGACCTGCGGACGCAAGAACACAGCACGCATGGACAACGTAAGACCTGCGGGGGGTCTGGGGTCCTGGGGGGGTCTGGGGTCTTGGGGGGGGACTGGGGTCCTGGGTCCGGCCTGGGGTCCTGGGTCCGGCCTGTAGCCCCTGGTCCCGCTAACGGTCCCCTGTCCTGTCCCTCAGTTTGCCCCGGAGGTCCAGGTGGGGGACGGTCTGGGGATGGACCTACAACTGTCCAACCAGGTCTTCAACTCCCTGAAGCAGCACTGCTACAGCGAGCAGCGCCGCAGCGCCCGGCTGCACGACAAGAAGGAGCACTCCACCGCCGTGAGTACCCGCCGCCGCCGTAGGGACCCGCCGCCGCCGTGAGTACTGTTGAGGAATTTATCAAAATCAGCTGGCGGTTAGCACGTCTACACAGATCGTGTCTGAGTTGGTGTGCCGACCCCGGGTGATTGTGTCATGACTTTTTATACAGTAAGCTTCAAGATACAGAAGGCAGGAAATACACAAACCAAGTGAGAGACAGAAAGTAATTTACATTCAGATGTGATCTGTGGCCAAATGTCATTATCTGGCATTTGGCCTGACTGTTACTAACTTCTAAATTACCCCTAGGGTGTTCTCGTGATTCAAGTCTGTTTGAACCAACTTCCAGGTGTCGTCTGCAGGGGGGGTGGGTAGGAAGTGAAGCTAACACAAAGGTGTTGGGTCTTAGTTCAAAGCCCTGCAGGAGGTACGACTGGGGCAACCTGCAAGGCGTCGTTGTCCCTGCAGGGGGGCCAAGCTGTCACAATGCTTGATCAGTACCTGCCACCGCCGGGTCCCTAGGGTGTCTCTAGGGTGTCTAGGGTATATCTAGGGTGTATCTAGGGTGTATCTAGGGTGTATCTAGGGTGTATCTAGGGTGTCTCTAGGGTGTATCTAGGGTGTCTCTAGGGTGTATCTAGGGTATATCTAGGGTGTCTCTAGGGTATATCTAGGGCAGTGATTCTTAACCATAGGGCCGCGGCCCACACTTGGGCCGCGAGCGCCATCTAGTGGGCCGCCAAAAAGAATTCAGTTTTGTACGTGTGGGCCGCGGGGGCCGCGGGACTGCATAGCAACTCCCGACCAAATGAGGAGAAGAAGACACTCAGCTAGCTGTACGTGTAATAGTAAGAGAAATGGTGTGTCTTTACAGAGAAAATCCTTCATTTTGCACAGAGTAGGTTTAGATCCGCCAGGATTAGGGATCGATTAATTGGGTCTGCGCCCAGAGCAAGCGAGCACGGTCTGATCATTTATCCCGGCGCGTCCCCGCGGCCGGGGAGGTCGGCTGAGGCTGCCGCTCGGGCGGTGGGCTCCGTCGTTACTGCTGAAGGATGGTAGATGTAGATGCGTGGGCTGTCGTGTCTGCTGGACTGGACTGTTCGGGCTTTCGAAAAAGCATCGGAAAGTAACTGCTGCAGCGCGACCAGAGAGCTGCGGTGCGGGCTGTGCCCGTCGCAGCTGATCAGGCTCGGATGAACCCGACACACTGAGTCCTGACAACTGATTAATGTAAATAACTTAAAGTACAATCAAACTAAGTTTTGTCCTCGCTGTATTTTTAAATATGCAACCCGGAATGGACAAATTCATCCTGTTCAGTCTTCCCACTGGGACAAAACCAGTGTCTCATACGTTCAGAGACCGTGGCGTTCAAAGTGCAAAAGTGAAACGCCACTGAAACAAAACACAAAGTTTTTCATCAAACATATCCACTCAAGTCTGAACTGAAGTCACAGAAAAATAAACTGACCATCTTAAAACATCCTGCCCATGTTTGGGTCCAGATACAGTGAAGCAGCTTTCTCCACAGTGAACATAATTAAAACTAAATATCGTTTCAGGCTCATCAATGAGCACCTCCACATGCATATGAGAACCTGACACCATCCAGCCCAGATTTAAAGTCCTGACAGGAGAAATTAGAGCTCAGTTCTCTCACTGAACAACAGAAAGTGGGGGCATAAGATTATAAGAGGGGAAGAAAGAAAAACTGCAAAACTGTTAAATTGTTAAGATGTGTTTATATTAATTTAGTATAAAAATGTGTTGAGACAATTAACAAAGAAAAGGGGAAATTCAAACTGCTGGTAGAGAAATAAAATAAGATAGCATTTGAAAAATAAAATAAAATCTACTTTATTTTTAAGAGAAAAAAATATGTTTAATTCAAGTTAAACATGTTAATTGGCAAATATGTACTTTTTTAAATATAACAGTCAGATGCAGATGTTGATACAACTATGAGGCTACTTGAATATACACACACACACACACACACACACACACATATATATATATATATATATATATATATATATATATATATATATATATTATGATGTTCTGGACCTTCGCTTGAGTAAATTTTCTCTAAATGGACCTCTTAAAGTTTTAGTTGAATACCCCTGCTATACAGTGTTTATATTTAATGGGCCCCGGGCCACTCTGTACTGAAAAAATTGGGCCCCAAGGTCAGAAAGGTTAAGAACCCCTGATCTAGGGTATATCTAGGGTGTCTCTAGGGTGTCTCTAGGGTGTATCTAGGGTGTATCTAGGGTATATTTAGGGCATATCTAGGGTGTCTCTAGGGTGTATCTAGGGTGTCTCTAGGGTGTATCTAGGGTGTATCGAGGGTGTCTCTATGGTATATCTAGGGTGTATCTAGGGTGTATCTAGGGTGTATCTAGGATGTATCTAGGGTATCTCTAGGGTGTATCTAGGGTATATCTAGGGTGTATCTAGGGTATCTCTGGGGTGTATCTAGGGTATCTCTGGGGTGTATCTAGGGTATCTCTAGGGTGTATCTAGGGTGTATCTAGGATGTATCTTGGGTGTCTCTAGGGTATATCTAGGGTGTCTCTAGGGTGTATCTAGGGTATCTATAGGGTGTATTAGGGCTGTTCGATTTTGCCCAAAAATAAAATCTCGATTTTTTTTCTCTCAAAATCCGATTTTCGATTACGATTACGATTATTTTGTGAATTGACAAAAGGCAAAGAAATGATTTCAAATATGCTGTTTTTTTATTGAACATTTGCCCCATTGGGCTTTAAGTGCAAACTTTGCTCTTATTAAACCAAAAATGAATGAATAAAGTGCAAAACTCTGTAAAATAAGTTGAAAAAAAGTTTTAAAAAATATAATAAAATATAAAGTTTTATCTCTGAAAAAAAAAATCAGCAAATCAGCACTTGCAAACATACAGTAAGTTATATTTCCAATTGAATAAAACAAGACATTTTCTAATTCAACTAAACTGGGTCTTTGCATGCTAAATAATAATGCAACCCATGAAGGAGGTAGAGGTGTGTAATGTCAGTCATTACATTTGCTATTCACGTTTGCAAGTTTTTTGCAAGGAACACGAGCCGGTCTACCGCATCTGGCTTGAGGGATGCCCGGTGGCATGTTCCAACGCCCCCTCCTACACTAAAGAGCCTCTCCAATGGGGCACTTGTCGCAGGTATTGAGAGGTATTTCCATCAATCATTAATATGGTATCAATCATTAATATGTGTGCAGACAGGGTTAAAAAAAAAAAATTTTTTTTTTTTTTTTTTTTTCTTTTGAAAAATCGATTTTACGATTTTCACATTTTAACATCGTTCTAATTACATAATCGCGATTACAATTTAAAATCGATTAATCGAACAGCCCTAGGGTGTATCTAGGGTGTCTCTAGGGTATATTTAGGGTGTCTCTAGGGTATGTCTATGGTATATCTAGGGTGTATCTAGGGTGTATCTAGGGTGTATCTAGGGTGTATCTAGGGTGTATCTAGGGTGTCTCTAGGGTGTCTCTAGAGTGTATCTAGGGTGTCTCTAGAGTGTATCTAGGGTGTCTCTAGGGTGTCTCTAGGGTGTCTCTAGGGTATATCTAGGGTGTCTCTAGGGTGTATCTAGGGTGTATCTAGGGTGTATATCTAGGGTGTATCTAGGGTGTCTCTAGAGTGTATCTAGGGTGTCGCTAGGGTGTCTCTAGGGTGTCTCTAGGGTGTATCTAGGGTGTCTCTAGGGTGTCTCTACGGTATATCTAGGGTGTCTCTAGGGTGTCTCTAGGGTGCCCTGGACCCATTGTTGGGACTAACGCGTTATTTAGTAACACATTACATTCGATTTTTTTTGGGGGGATATCGATTATTAATAAAATTATGAATATCGAATTCGATAATCGGCCACGGCCGATTATCGGTCGCCCACTAATATCTAGGGTGTATCTAGGGTGTATATCTAGGGTGTCTCTAGAATATATCTAGGTGTCTCTAGGGTATATCTAGGGTGTATCTAGGGTGTATATCTAGGGTGTATCTAGGGTGTATATCTAGGGTGTATCTAGGGTGTATCTAGGGTGTCGCTAGGGTATATCTAGGGTGTCTCTAGAATATATCTAGGGTGTATCTAGGATGTCTCTAGGATGTCTCTAGGGTATATCTAGGGTGTCTCTAGGGTGTCTCTAGGGTATATCTAGGGTGTCTCTAGGGTGTATCCAGGGTGTATCCAGGGTGTATCCAGGGTGTATCTAGGGTGTCTCTAGGGTGTCTCTAGGGTGTATATCTAGGGTGTCTCTAGGGTATATCTAGGGTGTCTCTAGGATGTATCTAGGGTGTATCTAGGGTGTCTCTAGGGTATATCTAGGGTGTCTCTAGGGTGTCTCTACAGTATATCTAGGGTGTCTCTAGGGTGTCTCTAGGGTGCCCTGGACCCATTGTTGGGACTAACGCGTTATTTAGTAACACATTACAATAACGCCGTTAGTTTTGCGGTAACTAATACTCTACCGCAGAGGTTTCCAACTAGTTTTTTCCAGTCCCACCATTATTACCAAGAAGCAACTCGGGGACCAACTGTTTTTGGGGATGTTTGTTTTATTTTGCACCTTGCTTTTAAATAAGAGTATGGGCCTATATAGGCTATTTATTTGCATCAGTGTCTACTTTTAAATGAAGTAACTAGTAACGGTAACTAGTTACTGGCCCCCCCGGGGGGCTCCGGGGGGCCCTGGGGTGTCCCTAGGGTGTACCAGGCCCCACCTGCCCCCCCCCTGACCTCTGCTCTGCCCCCCAGGAACAAGCCGTGGACCCCAGAACCCGCCTGCTCATGTACAAGATGGTGAACGCCGGCGTCCTGGAGAACATCAACGGCTGCATCAGCACCGGAAAGGAGTCGGTGGTGTTCCACGCTGACGGGGGCAGGTGAGACATTAGCAGTTAGCAGACGTTGGCACAGTTAGCAGACGTTAGCAGATGTTAGGAGCATATGGAGTTGGCAGACTTTAGCGGAGTTAGTAGACGTTAGTTAGTAGAGTCAGTAGACGTTAGTAGAGTTAGTAGATGTTAGCAGAGTTAGTAGACGTTAGTAGACGTTAGTAGAGTTAGTAGACGTTAGCAGAGTCAGCAGATGTTAGCAGAGTAAGTAGACGTTAGCAGAGTTATTAGACATTAGTAGACGTTAGTAGACGTTAGCAGAGTCAGCAGACGTTAGCAGAGTTAGCAGACGTTAGCAGACGTTAGCAGAGTCAGTAGATGTTAGCAGAGTCAGTAGACGTTAGCAGAGTCAGTAGACGTTAGCACAGCTAGCAGACGTTAGCACAGTTAGCAGACGTTAGCAGAGTCAGCAGACGTTAGCAGAGTCAGCAGACGTTAGCAGAGTTAGTAGACGTTAGTAGACGTTAGAGTTAGTAGACGTTAGCAGAGTTAGTAGACGTTAGCAGAGTTAGTAGAGTTAGTAGACGTTAGCAGAGTCAGTAGACTTTAGCACAGTTAGCAGAGTTAATAGAGTCAGTAGACGTTAGTAGAGTCAGTAGACGTTAGCAGAGTTAGTAGACTTTAGCGCAGTTAGCAGAGTTAATAGAGTCAGTAGACGTTAGCAAAGTTAGTAGACGTTAGCAGAGTTAGTAGGCTTTAGCGCAGTTAGCAGAGTTAATAGAGTCAGTAGACGTTAGTAGAGTCAGTAGACGTTAGCAGAGTTAGTAGACTTTAGCGCAGTTAGCAGAGTTAATAGAGTCGGTAGACGTTAGCAAAGTTAGTAGACTTTAGCACAGTTAGCAGAGTTAATAGAGTCAGTAGACGTTAGCAGAGTTAGTAGACTTTAGCGCAGTTAGCAGAGTTAATAGAGTCAGTAGACGTTAGCAAAGTTAGTAGACTTTAGCACAGTTAGCAGAGTTAATAGAGTCAGTAGACGTTAGCAGAGTTAGTAGACTTTAGCGCAGTTAGCAGAGTTAATAGAGTCAGTAGACGTTAGCGGAGTCGGCGGACGTGAGCAGATGTTAGCGAGTCGCCAGGCGTTAGCAGACGGGGCCGGAACCGGGACTGGCGGGGCTACCAGACTACCAAGATCCAGTCCCAGACCTGGTCCCAGACCTGGTCCCAGACTCTGTCCCCCCCCCGTAACCGTTTCCCGGTTTCGTTCCAGCCTGGAGGACCAGCCCGTCCCCCCCGAGGTGGTCCTGAAGGTCTTCAAGACCACCCTGAACGAGTTCAGGAACCGGGACCGCTACATCCAGGACGACTACCGCTTCAAGGACCGGTTCAGCAAACTGAACCCCAGAAAGATCATCCGGCTCTGGGCCGAGAAGGAGATGCACAACCTCAACAGGTAACCGGGGGAACGGGGGTAACCAGGGGAACCAGGTAACCATGTAACCAGGGGAACCAGGTAACCGGGGTAACCAGGTAACCAGTTAACTGGTTACCCGGGTAACCAGGTAACCAGGTTACCGGTAACCAGTTAAAGGGGTAACTGGCCAGATGCTGCCGGTCTGGGAACCCCCTGAGGTCTTTAGGCCCCGCCTCCAACCTGCAGGCTCCTCCCCCTCCCTACAGGCCCCGCCTCCAACCTGCAGGCTCCTCCCCCTCCCTACAGGCCCCGCCTCCAACCTGCAGGCTCCTCCCCCTCCCTACAGGCCCCACCCCGGTCTGATCTGGTCTCTCTTGTCTCCTCTCAGGATGAGGAAGGCGGGGATCCCGTGTCCTGACGCTGTCCTCCTGAAGAAACACATCCTGGTGATGTCCTTCATCGGAAAGGACCACGTCCCCGCCCCCAAACTGAAGGACGCCCTGCTGAGCTCCGAGGACATGAGGACGGCCTACGAGCAGGTCCTGCAGGTACGTCTTGGTCCTGGTCCTGAGTGGTTCTGGTTCAGTCCTGGTCCTGCAGGCCGTGATATATGCTCCTTATATCACTTTAGGCCGTGGTATACGCTCATTATATCACTTTAGGCCGTGGTATACGCTCATTATATCACTTTAGGCCGTGGTATACGATCATTATATCACTTTAGGCCGTGGTATACGATCATTATATCACTTTAGGCCGTGATATACGCTCATTATATCACTTTAGGCCGTGGTATACGCTCATTATATCACTTTAGGCCGTGGTATACGCTCATTATATCACTTTAGGCCGTGGTATACGCTCATTATATCACTTTAGGCCGTGGTATACGCTCATTATATCACTTTAGGCTGTGGTATACGCTCATTATATCACTTTAGGCCGTGGTATACGCTCATTATATCACTTTAGGCCGTGGTATACGCTCATTATATCACTTTAGGCCGTGGTATACGCTCATTATATCACTTTAGGCCGTGGTATACGCTCATTATATCACTTTAGGCCGTGGTATATGCTCATTATATCACAGGAAAATCAGGAAAAGAGCCGCATGTGGTTGGCCACCCCTGGTCTAGAACCTGCAGGAACCTTTACTGACAGACGTGTAGGAACCTCTAACCCTCTGACCTTTCTCCCTGTCCCAGATGATGCAGACGCTGTACCAGCAGTGCTGCCTGGTCCACCTGTAGGAACCTTTACCAGGAACCTCTAACTGACCTCCTATCCCTGTCCCAGATGATGCAGACGCTGTACCAGCAGTGCTGCCTGGTCCACCTGTAGGAACCTTTACCAGGAACCTCTGACCTCTAACTGACCTATCCCTGTTGCAGATGATGCAGACCTTGTACCAGCAGTGCTGCCTGGTCCACCTGTAGGAACCTTTACCAGGAACCTCTGACCTCTAACTGACCTCTTATCCCTGTTGCAGATGATGCAGACCTTGTACCAGCAGTGCTGCCTGGTCCACGCCGACCTCAGCGAATACAACATCCTGTGGTACGAGGGGAAGGTACGTTGGTGTTGAAGTTCCTGCTGCTGCAGGTTCCTCTGCTGCTTTAGTGCCCTCTTCTTTAGATCCTCTGCTGCTTTAGTTCACTCTTCTTTAGTTCCCACTTCTGTGGTTCCTCTGCTGCTTTAGTTCCCTCTTCTTTAGTTCCTCTGCTGCTTTAGTTCACTCTTCTTTAGTTCCCACTTCTTTAGTTCCTCTGCTGCTTTAGTTCCCACTTCTTTAGTTCCTCTGCTGCTTTAGTTCCCACTTCTTTAGTTCCCACTTCTGTGGTTCCTCTGCTGCTTTAGTTCCCTCTTCTTTAGTTCCTCTGCTGCTTTAGTTCACTCTTCTTTAGTTCCCACTTCTTTAGTTCCTCTGCTGCTTTAGTTCCCACTTCTTTGGTTCCTCTGCTGCTTTAGTTCCCACTTCTTTAGTTCCTCTGCTTCTTTAGTTCCCTCTTCTTTAGCTCCCACTTCTTTAGTTCCTCTGCTGCTTTAGTTCCCGCTTCTTTAGTTCCTCTGCTGCTTTAGTTCCCACTTCTTTAGTTCCTCTGCTGCTTTAGTTCCCACTTCTTTAGTTCCTCTGCTTCTTTAGTTCCTTTGCTTCTTTAGTTCCTGCTGATGCAGGTTCCTCTGCTTCTTTAGTTCCCTTTTCTTTAGTTCCCACTTCTTTAGTTCCTCTGCTGCTTTAGTTCCCACTTCTTTAGTTCCTCTGCTTCTTTAGTTCCCACTTCTTTAGTTCCTCTGCTGCTTTAGTTCCCACTTCTTTAGTTCCTCTGCTGCTTTAGTTCCCACTTCTTTAGTTCCCAATTCTTTAGTTCCCACTTCTTTAGTTCCCAATTCTTTAGTTCTTCTGCTGCTTTAGTTCCCACTTCTTTAGTTCCCACTTCTGTGGTTCCTCTGCTGTTTTAGTTCCCACTTCATTAGTTCCCACTTCTGTGGTTCCTCTGCTGCTTTAGTTCCCACTTCTTTAGTTCCCACTTCTTTAGTTCCCTCTTCTTTAGTTCCCACTTCTTTAGTTCCCACTTCTTTAGTTCCCACTTCTTTAGTTCTTCTGCTTCTTTAGATCCCACTTAGTTCCTCTGCTGCTTTAGTTCCCACTTCTTTAGTTCTTCTGCTTCTTTAGTTCCCGCTTCTTTAGTTCCCACTTCTTTAGTTCCCCAGCTTCTTTAGTTCCCACTTCTTTAGTTCCCACTTCTTTAGTTCCCACTTCTTTAGTGCTTCTGCTTCTTTAGTTCCCACTTCTTTAGTTCCCACTTCTTTAGTTCTTCTGCTTCTTTAGTTCCCACTTCTTTAGTTCTTCTGCTTCTTTAGTTCCCACTTCTTTAGTTCTTCTGCTTCTTTAGTTCCCACTTCTTTAGTTCCCACTTCTTTAGTTCCCACTTCTTTAGTTCCCACTTCTTTAGTTCTTCTGCTTCTTTAGTTCCCACTTCTTTAGTTCTTCTGCTTCTTTAGTTCCCACTTCTTTAGTTCCCACTTCTTTAGTTCTTCTGCTTCTTTAGTTCCTCTGCTGCTTTAGTTCCCACTTCTTTAGTTCTTCTGCTTCTTTAGTTCCTCTGCTGCTTTAGTTCCCACTTCTTTAGTTCTTCTGCTTCTTTAGTTCCCACTTCTTTAGTTCCTCTGCTTCTTTAGTTCCCACTTCTTTAGTTCCCACTTCTTTAGTTCCTCAGCTTCCTTCTTCTCTCTCTGCCATCTGCTCCTCTTTGCTTTCTTTCTTTCTTGTCGTTTTGTCGGGCTGTCTGGGCGGCCGCGGGACCTTAAAAAGTATTAAATTCAATTTTTGCTAAAATAAGGCCTTTAAATGTCTTAGGGTGCTTTCACACCTGTGGCCCGTTTGTTTTGTTCCGATTCAGGGGCTGAACCCATACAGTGGTTCCGTTTTTCGTTCGTGGGGTTTGTGTTCACAAGCCAAACGTCTGTACCGTTTCAAAGCTGATAACAAATTCCATGCGCGAACCAGCTGCTCTCTGATTGGTCAAATGAACGCGGAAGGAGTTTCCTCTTCCGCACCCCGGGATAAACAACACGCCCCTTTCAGCGCAGACCGCAGCCGTTGGCTTTAGGTTGATTTATGGTTCAGCGTTACACCAACGCAGAGCCTACGGCATAGAGTACGGCGTAGGCTCTGCGTCGATTTAACGCGGAACCATAAATCAGGCTGTACCCATTTATGTGCGCTCGGCGCAGAGCTGAGCCCGGCAGCGGACGAGAGGCCGCCTGCTGCAGCCGGGTTTGGGCTGCGCAAACCCTGCCCGAATTGAACATTGTTTAATTTCAAACAAAGTTTAATTTGTGCCGTGCTGGGAAGACATCTCGCACGTCCAATAGGAGAGGAGTTGGTGGAGGTTGCACCGACTCTTCTCCTTGCGCCGCGGCCGCACACACACAATGAATGAATGGAGTTGTCTCGGTTGCTGTGTGGATCATGTTCTCACTCCAAATACAAAAAAATGAACCGTTTCAGGTCTCGATTGGAATCGGGCCGAGGCCACCTCTCCTAGGATCTCGGAACGCTTGTTTTGTGCCGTTTCAGAGCACGATTGCTGTGTTCATATATACCAAACGTTCCGATCTTTAGGGGGAAACGTTCCCTGTTCCGGAACAACTGCTTGAAACGGTACAGGTGTGAAAGCACCCTTAATCTTTCTTAAATCTCAATCCAAGGATCTTAATTTCAGAGGGAATGTTTCCAGTCATCATTAAAAATTTTATTTCATAATTTTGAGGAGAATCTCCTAAATCTGTGTTGCCAGGTTGGACAAGTTTCAGCTCAATTGGGCTGAAAAATATATAGTTTTGCTGCTTTTCCTGGTTTTTACTGAATATTTAGGAGAAATTATTAACAAAAAAGTAGAAACGTACACAATAAACTCTCTGATATTTTATTAGGCTTTAATCTACTCAATTTAATTGTAGTCTTTGTTTGGAGCCTGAACTTTTTTTGGCTATTTAGTGGTGATGTGAAGTTTGAAATTTATTCTGCATTTAATAATTTACGGTTTTATCATTGAGAATGTTTGATTTTTCATTATTTGGGCTGATTTTACATCACGTTTGGGCTGGAACCCGTCAGATCTGGCAACCTCAACCTCTGTGCTGCATTTCTTAATTAGTAACTGTCTTTTTGGTCTTAAATTTAGTTTGTAAATGTTGTTAAAGAGTCTTAAAAGTACCTGGTCAGACCTGCAGACAGCCTGTTGTTTCTCCTCCTCCAGGTTTGGCTGATCGACGTCAGCCAGTCCGTAGAACCCACTCATCCTCACGGCCTGGAGTTCCTGTTCAGAGACTGCAGGAACGTTGCCACGGTAACGCTTGTCCCGTCTGTTTGCTCACGTTTGACAGAGAACAGCTGTGTTTTCGTGTGAAAACTTAATGAAAGTCAAGTTTCCCACCGTCCCGTTGTTAAGAGCCGAGCTGGGCGTCCTAAGAACCTCACCGGTTCTAAATCCATTCTCATTAATTCCTAAAGATTGATTCGTATGTTAACCCTCGTGCTGTCTTCGGGGGAAGGAAGGAAGGAAGGGAGGGAGGGAGGGAGGGAGGGAGGGAGGGAGGGAGGGAGGGAGGGAAGACGGGAGAGAGAGAGGGAGGAAGGGAGGGAGGGAGTGAGGGAGGGAAGGGAGGGAGGGAAGGAATAAAGAAAGGAAAGAAGGAAGGAAGGAAGGAAGGAAGGGAAAAAAGAATGAAGGAAAGGAGAAAACAAGGAAAGAATGTACGAGGGGAGAAAAGAAGGAAGGAAGGAAGGGAGAAGGAAGGAGAGAGCGGAAGGAAGGAAGGAAGGAAGGAAGGAAGGAAGGAAAGAAGGAAGGAAGGAAAGGAGAAAACAAGGAAAGAATGTACGAGGGGAGAAAAGAAGGAAGGAAGGAAGGGAGAAGGAAGGAGAGAGCGGAAGGAAGGAAGGAAGGAAGGAAGGAAGGAAGGAAGGAAGGAAGGAAGGAAGGGAAAAAAAGAATGAAGGAAAGGAGAAAACAAGGAAAGAATGTACGAGGGGAGAAAAGAAGGAAGGAAGGAAGGGAGAAGGAAGGAGAGAGCGGAAGGAAGGAAGGAAGGAAGGAAGGAAGGAAGGAAGGAAGGAAGGAAGGAAGGAAGGAAGGAAGGAAGGAAGGAAGGAAGGAAAGGAGAAAACAAGGAAAGAATGTACGAGGGGAGAAAAGAAGGAAGGAAGGAAGGGAGAAGGAAGGAGAGAGCGGAAGGAAGGAAGGAAGGAAGGAAGGAAGGAAGGAAGGAAGGAAGGAAGGAAGGAAGGAAGGAAGGAAGGGAAAAAAAGAATGAAGGAAAGGAGAAAACAAGGAAAGAATGTACGAGGGGAGAAAAGAAGGAAGGAAGGAAGGAAGGAAGGAAGGAAAGAGGAAGGAGAGAGCAGGAGGAAAGAAGGAACAGGAGAATTAGGTCATTTTGACCCAAAGACAGTACAAGGTTAAAGATCAATTAATTTTCATCATTTCATTACAACTTTTGTTATTTTTGTGTTTATCCCCAAAAAAAGAAAGTTTTGTTGAACATGAGAATAACTGGTGCCATGTTTTTGCCTTTAAATATGTTTAAAAGTATGAAAACATTAAAGTTTTCAGTTATAATTCCATAAATTGTCTATATTTCATTACTTTATATACTGTCTTGGGGTTACATTTGCATAAAATGCTAAAAACCAAATTCTCAAAAATTAAAAACCGAAATAGACTGAAAATGGAATTGAAAAAAATTGCTGCCCTGGATCTGTTTGATAATTCTGACCCACGATGTTTCTGTTTCAGTTCTATCAGCATTCTGGGAGCTGATTGGTCCTTACAGCATCATTAGCTGCAATACTTGCTGTTGAATCTTAATATAATACTAGTAGTAATATGTTGCATAACTACAGTCATATAATTCATGCAACATCTCAAAAAACAGTTTTAATAACACTAACCCAAATCAATATCGGAATCTAGTCGAATCTTGATAATGATTCTGAATCTTAAGAATCGGAATCGGATTGATTCTTGACATTTGAATGGATCCCCTCAGTGGACTGAAGACAGAGTCTTAGGTGTGTCCGTTGTCGTGGGTGGGATCAGTTCAGCAACACCAGGGAACAGGGTTCCGGTTCGCTGGATAAACCCGTCTGAGGTCCATCAGAACCAGCGGTACTAACTGTGTGATGGTTCCAATCCCAACCAGCTGCTTGTGTCTCCAGTTCTTCAGGAAAAGGGGCGTGGCCGAGGCCTTGAGCGTGTACGAGCTGTTCAACGCCGTGACGGGGCTGAACATTCCCGTCGGAGCCGAGGAGGAGGCTGAGTTCATGGCTGAGGTAAACGGGCCGCCGGGGACTTTCTTTATTCATTTATTTTTTTTTTTTTTAACTTTGTCTGCATATTATTTTATATATATATATATATATATATAATATATATATATATATTATATATATATATATATGCATTTTTATACCACGGTCTGTGTGAATACTGGATTCTGATTGGCTGACAGGTGTAGGTTAAAAGTGATAATCTACACCTAGAAAACAAGTTTGGTCAAATTGCCTGATAACTTTAATATCATTACTGGATCAACTGCCAGGTGGTAACCACGGCAACGTAGATTCAGAGAATAAGAGCCGGCTACCGCAGGACAGAGACATGAGGGATTTTGTAATTTCTTTTAATTTATTTGGTGAATTTAACAATTTTGATGACTGGGATGCAGAAGAGGAGAGAAAAGAAACTAGGGGGATATATATTGTTTTTCGGCACTACCTTGTTCTCTATAGCTGATATAACAGGAATTACTCCTATATGGGATCAATAAAGTTCTTATTTTTGCCGTCTGAGAAAATTAAATATATTATATTTGGTGCCTAACTGTTTCCCAAGTATATTAGTGCGTGTGTGAATGAATAAATGAGACGTAAAACGTACATTTCTTTGTAGAAAGGAGCTTTATGAAAATAAGGAAAAAAGAGAAAAAAAGAAGAGAGGAAAGAAAAGAGGAAAAAAGGAGAAAGATTATTGATCAGCACAGATAAATTCATCATAGTGGGTGATTTTAACATTCATATGGATGTTGAAAGCGATAATCTTAAATTAGCCTTCGATTCTCTTCTAGAATCAATGGGTATCTCACAAAAAGTGGATAAACCGACGCACTGTTTTAATCATACTCTCGATCTCGTTCTCACCTACGGTGTTGAAACTGATGGTCTGTTGGTGTCACCTGTAAACTCCCTTTTATCCGACCATTACTTAATAACGTTTGAATTTAATTTTGTTGATGTTGAAGTGCAAAATAGGAGGTATTATTTTAGCAGATGTTTGTCTGATGAAGTTATTGTTAAATTTAGGGAGGCCATTGCTTATCTTACGACAGTGCGAAATAGTGATGTAGTCGAGGCCAGTGACCTGGGTTCTACCTCTGCAGATGTTGATTTCCTTGCTAGTAACACTGCTGATTTGTTGCATTCAGCTTTAGATGAAGTTGCTCCTTTGAAAAGGAGGGTTTCTAGCCACAGGAGCTTAACTCCCTGGTATAATTCAGATATCCGCATGTTGAAACAAAACGTGCGTAAAATGGAAAGGAAGTGGTACTCTTGTAGGTCTGTAGACTCTCATCGTGAATGGAAAGATATTCTAATAGTATATAAAAAAGCCATTCGCAAAGCCAGAACAGCTTATTATTCAACGTTGATAGAGGATAACAAAAGTAACCCACGTTTTCTGTTCAGCACTGTAGCCAGGCTGACAAAGAGTCACAACTCTGTTGAGCCGTGTATTCCTGCAGCTCTCAGTAGTGAAGACTTTATGAGCTTCTTTAACAGTAAAATCACGAGAATTAGAGAAGAAATCAACCAGCCGGTTGTAGGTGTTTCTTCAGCTTTAGCGACTTCCCTAGGCTCTGACTTGTCTCTAGACTGTTTTGATCCTATAGACCTCCCTGAGCTGACTTCACTCGTTAATAGAGCTAAGTCAACCACATGTATGTTAGACCCCATCCCGACTCGTCTATTCAAACATATTTTTTCTCTTATTGGTACGACAATACTGGACCAAATTAACTTATCCCTAAGTTTAGGATATGTACCACAGGTTTTCAAAGTCGCAGTAATTAAACCTTTACTTAAAAAACCTTCTCTTGACCCAGACACCTTAGCTAATTATAGACCAATTTCCAACCTTCCATTTGTGTCTAAAATTCTGGAAAAGGCAGTTTCAAGCCAGTTATGTGACTATTTGTATAGAAATGATCTGTTTGAAGTCTTTCAGTCAGGGTTCAGAATGCATCATAGCACAGAGACAGCACTTGTTCGAGTCACGAATGACCTCCTTATGGCCTCAGATAAGGGATTAGTGTCCATACTGGTTCTACTGGACCTCAGTGCTGCTTTTGACACTATAGATCATGGCATTTTACTGCACAGGTTAGAGCATGTTGTTGGGATTAAAGGGACAGCTCTATGTTGGTTTAAATCATACCTATCTGACAGGTTCCAGTTTGTTCATGTACATGAGGTTTCTTCAGAACAGTCAAGGGTCTGTTATGGTGTTCCGCAGGGTTCAGTGCTAGGGCCAATCTTGTTCAGTTTATACATGCAGCCGTTGGGAAGTAGAATCCAGAATCACGGCATACACTTTCATTGTTATGCTGATGATACGCAGCTCTATTTGTCTATGAAGCCGATGAAACAGAACCGTTAGTTAAACTTCAGGCATGTCTTAGGGACATCAAGGACTGGATGTCCAGAAATTTCCTGCTTCTAAATTCAGATAAAACAGAGGTTATCATTCTTGGTCCAGAGCATCTTAGGAAGGGATTAGATGGTGTTGCGATGGCTTCCAGTGCAACTGTGAGAAATCTTGGTGTTATTTTCGATCAGGATTTGTCGTTTAAACCATATGTCAATCAGGTTTGTAAAATAGCCTTTTTCCATCTCCGTAATATTGCAAAGATTAGGAAAATCCTCTCACAGAGTGATGCAGAAAAACTAGTTCATGCGTTTGTATCTTCTAGACTAGATTACTGTAATGTGTTGTTAGCAGGATGTCCAAGTAATTTGCTGAATAGGCTCCAGCTGATCCAAAATGCAGCAGCACGAGTACTGACAGGAATTAGCAGGAGAGACCACGTCTCTCCAGTGTTAGCGTCGCTCCATTGGTTACCCGTAAAATTCAGAATCCAATTTAAAATTGTATTACTTGCGTATAAAGCCCAAAACGGCTTAGCTCCGCATTATTTGCAAGACCTGATAGTGCCTTATGTTCCTGTCAGAGCTCTCCGTTCTCAGAGTGCAGGTTTACTTGTAGTTCCTAGAGTATCTAAATGTAGATTTGGAGGGCGGGCGTTCTGCTATCAGGCGCCACTACTATGGAACCAACTTCCAATCTGGGTTAAGGGGGCTGACACCACCTCCACCTTTAAAACTAAACTTAAAACATTTCTGTTTAGTAAAGCCTATAGTTAGTGTTTAGTAAACCTCTAGCTGGTGTTGGTAAATCTCTAGGTAGTGTAAACTTTAGTGTGTCAGAGTCGCTCCTGTGGTTTCTTGTGCTGCCCCCCCCCTTCTCCTCCCTTTTCTCTCTTTTGTCCATGTTGCAGCATCCTTTGCCGGACACCGGAACCTGCAGGTGGTCGTGGGTGGCTTGTAGCTTGCATTACGGAGCACAAGTCTTTCCCCGACCCTGCACCCCAACCTGGGACTTGCTGATTGGGCCGGAGCCTCGGGAGCTGCGTGCTGGCCTGCGGTCCCCACCCCTGGTCATCCCGTTGCTGCCCCCCCCTTCTCCTCCCTTTTCTCTCTTTTGTCCTGCAGGTGGCCATGGGTGGCTTGTAGCTTGCATTACGGAGCACAAGTCTTTTCCTGACCCTGCACCCCAACCTGGGACTTGCTGATTGGGCCGGAGCTTCGGGAGCTGTGTGCTGGCCTGCGGTCCCCACCCCCGGTCATCCCGTTGCTGCTTCCACCTGCCTGCTGTGCTGTTGCCGTCCCTGACCCACCAGTCTGGCCCTCGGCAGGAGGGTCCCCCCTGATGAGCCTGGTCCTGCTCAAGGTTTCTTCCCTCCTAAAGGGGAGTTTTTCCTTGCCACTGTTTGGCTTAAGGTTTTTCTCCCACTAGGGGAGTTTTTACCTGCCATTGTTTATGTAATAACTGCTCGGGGGTCATGTTCTGGGTATGGGTCTCTGTAAAGCGTCTAGAGACAACTCTGTTGTATTAGACGCTATATAAATAAAATTGAATTGAATTGAATTGAAAGAAAACAGGAAAAAAAAATGAAAAGAGGGGAAATAAGATGAGAGAAAAAAAAAAGAAAGAGGGAAAAAATGAAATAAAGAGGGAAAAAAAGATGAAAAAGAGGAAAAAATAGGAAAAAAAGTGCGTGTGTGAATGAATAAATGAGACGTAAAACGTACATTTCTTCGTAGAAAGGCGCTTTATGAAAATAAGTCCATTTACTTGAATTAGTTTACAGCGCAGTCTTGAACATCCAATATGGCGGCGACGTTGACGTATCAGCAGCTCGTGGGAGGAGGAGGAGACATGGATATGGTTTTACCCAGAATCCCCTGCAGCAGCTCCATGGAAGGAGGAGGAGACTTGGATATGCTCTAACCCCCTCTCTCTCCCCAGATCGTGACTCTGGAGAAGCGGAACGAGGACCACGTCCAGCGCCGCGGCAGGAAGACGTTCCCCGTGTCGTCGGAGGACGGCGGTCCTCCTCTAAAACCCGACACCGACGACTAGCGCCGCCGCGGCTCCGCGCCGCCACGGCTCCGCTCTGCACAACCCCAGCGTGTCCACGAGGAACGACCGGAGGACGGGACGAAGCTCCGGCTAGAGCTCCGCCCCCGCCGGGGCGGGGCTCCGCCCCCCCGGCCGCGGGAGCCTCTGATTGGTCGGCTGATCCAAGCCGCCTCCCTCCGGCTGCTTCATGTGTGTTTTTGTAACTAGTCCCAGAACCCTGAACCAGGAAACAGAGAAGGTTCAGGGTCCTGCCATCACGTTACCGTAGCAACGGAGGAATCCTTTCACATATTTAATGTGTTTGAATCATGAAAACATGTTTTTATTCTGCCTGGTGACATTAAACATGGAAAAATGGAAAACTGCGATGGTGACTTTATTTTAATTTTATGTTTGGTCAATATAGCAGCCACGCTGTGGCTACAGACGTAGCAGCCGCGGCTGCAGACGTAGCAGCCGCGGCTGCAGACGTAGCAGCCGTGGCTACAAACGTAGCTAGCACCACCGGTGAGAATGTGAATGAATGAATGAATGAATGAATGAATGATCTCTGTAAAGCTCTGGGTGCCTTGAAGGAGCTTTATAAAACCAAGCCATTATTATTATTCAAAATAAATAGATAATTATCATATAGAGTGATATAATATAGCACGATATAATATAAAGTATTACCGTATATGTAATGCTATAATAGCATATAATATCCTATCCATGATCATTTTTAAATTATAACATAAAAAAAATGATATCACCATACTATAATATATAACTATATAATAATACTATAATATAACATCCCATGAGATCTCATAATATAATAATACAGTATAAAACAATATATCATGATAATGCCAAGAATACTCATTAGAATTAGAATTGGTAATATATATGGTGACTTTATTTTGAAAGGACGCACTTTATTGTGGATTATTATTATCATTACTATTTCTTTTTTAATTCAGTTTAGTATTTATTTCAGGATGTCCATGCAGCTAACAAGTTCAGTCTGGCAGCCGCTCATATGACTCCCATCAATTACTGCAGGAATGTTTGTCCTGTCTGACCCTAAACCCACATATATACACACTTGAATAAAAAGCATTAAGTCGTTAATAATCACTCACAGACTGTTACATGATGAATGGACTGGTTTTGCTGGACGATGACGTCACAATGTTTCCTCTTTCAATCAGAATCAGGTTTATTGGCCAAAACCCAAAACAGGTCAAACAGGGAATTTAACTCGGTTATTTAGCTCACTACAGTAAATAGACAAATGACAGATCTCTTATTGACATATATACAATTAAAAAAGTAAAAGGTGCAGCAGTATGAGGTAGTTGTGGATTTACGTCGCTTCCGCCTTAAATATAACATAAAAATATTTCTGCTCTTATGTACAAAGAGTATCAGGGCCAGGCAGGAGAGAAATACAAATATTTTAGAGGAGGAAGATTTCTTTTTCATTATGCACTTCGAGAAAAAAGTCAAAATGTCGAGAAACAAGTCGAAATGTCGAGTAACAAGTCGAAATGTCGAGAAACAAGTCGAAATGTTGAGAAAAAAGTCAAAATGTCGAAAAAAAAAGTTGAAATGTTGAAGAAAAAAGTTGAAATGTATTTCAACTTTATTCTCGAAATTTCGACTTTATTCTTGAAATTGTATTTCAACATTAATCTCAACATTTCAACTTTTTTCTCGAAGTGCATAATAAAAAAAAAATCTAATATTTTTTCTCCTGCATGGTACGGAAGAGTATTAGGGCCACTTAAAAAAAATAAAAAGAATTCTGAGAAAAAAGTCAGAATTCTGACTTTAATCTCAGAATTCTGAGAAAAAAGTCAGAATTCTGGGCCACTTAAAAAAAAATAAAAAGAATTCTGAGAAAAAAGTCAGAATTCTGAGAAAAGTCAGAATTCTGACTTTTTTCTCAGAATTCTGAGATTAAAGTCAGAATTCTGACTTTTTTCTCAGAATTCTGAGATTAAAGTCAGAATTCTGAGAAAAAAGTCAGAATTCTAGGCCACTAAAAAAAAAAATAATAATAATTCTGAGAAAAAAGTCAGAATTCTGAGAAAAAAGTCAGAATTCTGACTTTAATCTCAGAATTCTGAGAAAAAAGTCAGAATTCTGAGAAAAAAGTCAGAATTCTGAGAAAAAAGTCAGAATTCTGACTTTAATCTCAGAATTCTGATCCCTTGCGGAGGTCACGGGGGTCTGCTGGAGCCTATCCCAGCTCATTTCAGGTGAGAGGCAGGGGTTACACCCTGGACAGGTCACCAGTCCATCACAGGGCCACATAGAAACACACAAACCATGCTCACAACCACACTCACGCTCACACCTACGGGCAATTTACAATCACCAATTAACCTAGCGTGCATGTTTTTGGACTGTGGGAGGAAGCCGGAGTACCCGGAGAGAACCCACGCAAGCCCGGGGACAACATGCAAACTCCACACAGAAAGGCCCCTGCCGGGCCTGGGAGTCCAACCGGGGACCTTCTTGCTGTGAGGCAACAGTGCTAACCACTAAGTCACCGTGCTGCCCCCCCCCAAAAAAAAAAGTCAGAATTCTGAGATTAAAGTCAGAATTCTGACTTTTTAATTCTGACTTTTTTCTCAGAATTCTGAGATTAAAGTCAGAATTCTGACTTTTTAATTCTGACTTTTTTCTCAGAATTCTGACTTTTTTCTCAGAATTCTGAGATTAAAGTCAGAATTCTGACTTTTTTCTCAGAATTCTGAGATTAAAGTCTACGGAAGAGTATTAGCAGAGACATTCTATAAACCGAGACAGCCCACTACGGTTGTGTTTCTTGTATCTGTGTCACGTGACTGCCACGCCCCCTTAGGAGACCGGAAGTAGGTCCTGAGTCTATTGAGTCCTATGGGAAAAGTGAACGTGAGCACAGATTATTACCAATTCCTTCGCCCCATAGTAACCTAAGTAAATATGGGACCCATTTTTCAAAAGCCACAAACCTTCTGAACATTCTGACACCAAAATGGAAATTTTCAGACCGGCAGATTAGGAGAAAATGAACTTTGTTTGAGACCTGTCTCTGTCTGAGCAACACACTCTCGCCAGATTTGGCTCTCATCGTTTTCCCAACGGATAAAATGAAGTTTAAAACTAAAATAAAACTTGCTTCTTTGCTTAATAATACTGTTATTTTTATTATTTAAGTATTTTTGGAAGAAAGTTGTACTGTATCTAGCGTTGTATGTTCCAAAACGATGTGGGGAGGGGGCGGCCACGCCCACTTAGGAGACCGGAAGTGTATACCATTTCAAACCATTGCCAGTAACGGCAATGCGCTATCTTGTGTATAGAAGATCTTTGGTATTAGGGCCACTTAAAAAAAATAAAAAGAATTCTGAGAAAAAAGTCAGAATTCTGACTTTAATCTCAGAATTCTGAGAAAAAAGTCAGAATTCTGGGCCACTTAAAAAAAAATAAAAAGAATTCTGAGAAAAAAGTCAGAATTCTGAGAAAAAAGTCAGAATTCTGACTTTAATCTCAGAATTCTGAGAAAAAAGTCAGAATTCTGAGATTAAAGTCAGAATTCTGACTTTTTTCTCAGAATTCTTTTTATTTTTTTTAAGTGGGCCTAATACTCTTCCGTAGCATGGCCCTGATACTCTTCCGTACTTATGGAACTTTAATTTAAGATCTAAAACTCTAAATTCGTTCTCTGTTACCTATTTTTATTATTTACGTCGTCTTGTGCATAGACATATAAAGGCCTGCCTTTATATATCTATTGTCTTGGGATCGAACTCCCGCTCTTAATTTGAAGGCCAGGCGGAAGTGCGGCGCTAATCCGCAGCTTTTAGCGGGCGCTCTTGTTTTGAAGGGCCGGCGGAAGTGCGGTGCAGCTCACGCAGATCCTGCAGAGCCGGAGCGTAACGGTGCAGAAAACAGGCAGAAAGCGGTCAGAACCGGGTCAGGATGGAGGACCAACACTACCTGGAGCTGAGCGAGAACCCGGTCCAGTTCGAACACGCCTCCAGCGTCAACAACGTCTTCTTCGACGAGGCCAACAAGCAGGTGAGCTAAAGCGGCTAAAGTCCGCCGACGGGACTAAAACTAGTTCAAAACTAGTTAAATAAAACTCTCCTACATTCACAGTTCGTGTAAAAATCACTTTAAATGAAGTGTTTACGAACCCAGACCCAGAAAAGACTTGAATGTTTCACTGAAGTGTTTAGTGGGTTTTAGTCACATGACCTGACAGGAAGTAGTCACGTGACCTGACAAGCCCCCCGGTCTCCACCATGGATCTATTAGGTCTCCACTCATGAGCGCCGGTTTCTCCCATTGGCCAGCCGCGGTACTGCAACCAAAAATCCCATGGGGCCCAGAAAGCTTTTTTCCCACAGACCGCAATAGTAAAAGAGAAGCCTCTAAAACTGTTCACAGGAACCTCCAGCTGTAATCACCGGCAATTACTAATCTTTGTATTTTATATTTTTAAGTCATGGACTTTATATCCGTCAAAGATGTTTTATAACAGCCAGAAAAGTCTTTTTAAAAAAAAAAAAAAAAAAAAAAAAAAGCTTTATTGAATAGTTCTCATATTACAAAAAACATAAACAGACAGACATACAAAACAGTCGTTAATACATAAGAGTACAACAACACAGGAGCCAGGGGGATTTTTAAACAAACACATTAAATAGAGAGCATAAATTAACAGTTTTTACAGCTTTTTTGTTATTTGAGTCAGAGATGGAACTCAAGTATTGTTTGGTTTCATTCTCAAAAATTCAAAAAAGGGGTTTTGAATGACTGAATTTGGATTTATGAATATGAAACTTTGCAAGAATAATTATTAAATTGATTACAAATGATTCTTTAGATTTGTTTCTTTCATTACTGATGAAACCAAACAATAAATGTTTCCAATACAGAGTGAAGTCAGAGTCGATTTTATCTATAATAAATCGGGATACATCTTTCTATAATTTGTTAGTGTAGGGACATTGTTGCTAAAACAGGTGTACCAGTGTTTCAGGGGACATTTCACACAACGAACAGTCAACACAAATATCTCTTTTGAATTTAAGAAGATAATGATTAGCAGGGTAATACTTATGTAACATTTTTAAAGAGATTTCCCTCACTTTATTTGTAAGACGGCCAGAAAAGTCTCTTTCTGGGCGTGACGTCACGGCTGACGTCACAGCCGTGTCCGTGCATTCCACGGATGTTTTATATTAATATATATTATGTAATTGTATTATATTAATACATTAATAATATATGTAATACTATACATGTAATAATATACATTAATTAATATATTATATTAATACATATTATATTAATACTCGCGTCATTGCCCCGGGGCATGATGGGAGGTGACTCAACTGCGCATGCTCTATGGGCCCCTTAACGCGGAAGTAAACCCGGAAGTCAGACATTTTTTCAGCTTATGCGCCAGGCGAGCTGTCGTTACCCGATGTGAGTCGCTACCGGATTTGAGTCACACATGCGCAGTCGCTTGGAAAAACTACAGTTACGTCGCCAGACTTGATAGACAAGATCTAAACACACACTTGTTTTGATATACACTACTCACAATAAGTTAGGGATATTAATATTTACATGATTGCTTTTCCTATTTGGTCTGAATTTTAATGAAATAAGTAAAAGTTCCCTTTGATATTACTAATGATGAATGAGAAAAAAACACCACTTTCATTAGTTTAATATTACCCCAAAAATTTAGACAATAAAAATAATATATAGAGATAGAGAGAGATGCATAGATATGTTCATATTTTTTCAGTTGGAAATGGTATAAACTAACACATTTTTAACATTACATTACAATCATTTTACATTCATAATGCGACTGCGCATGTGTGACTCACATCGGGTAATGACACGAGCAACTTACATTGAAATGAATGGGCGGCCATTTTCGGTCTTCCATCCAGTAATATAATAGATCCATGGACCTGACTCATTCACTGCTTTGATCAGAATCTAGAATCAGGAGTTTTATACATAATAATACAATGCCTGGTGTTTAAAATCGATTGTTTTTATATTTCTGATCATGGTTTACAGCTTAAGAAAATTCAAATATCCTATCTCAAAAAATTAGAATATTCTGGGAATCTTAAACTGTAAGCTATAATCAGCAATATTAAAATAATAAAAGGCTTGCAATATTTCAATTTATTTTTGTAATGAATCCAGATTGTATGACATTTTGTTTTTTTAATTGCATTACAGAAAATAAAGAACTTTATCACAATATTCTATTTTTCTGAGACAGTCCTGTATAATGCTTGGTTTTTAAAATAGGGTATTTTAAAATTGTATTTCAAATTAAAACGGGTCAGATTATGTTTTAAAGTCTGGAATAAATTGTTAGCGAGCAACATCCAAATAATTTTAGACAGCATCAACATCCATTCAACTGTGAAAAGTCTGTGCTTTTATCTGTTTGTGGTGAAAAACTGTGGAAAAAACTAGATGAGGACGTGAAAATGTGCATGAACTCAAAACCATTTAAAAATAATAAGTATAAACAAACACTCTTGGCCAGTTACAAAGAACTGGACAGATAATCTTACTATTTTAGAAAGGATTTTATTTTTTTAATTTATTAAATTTTATTTAGATAGCATGTTTGTAATGTGGGTTTTATTTATATTCATTCATATTAAAGTTAAATGTTCTGAATTTTTTAGATTGCATTGATTTATGGATTATGAATATTCTTATGGGATTGAAATTTGTATGAATGTGTGTCTGTATCTGTGTGTTTGTGTGTGTATGTATGTATGTATGTGTGTATGTATGTATGTATGTATATGTGTATGTATGTATATATGTAATTGTATTTTATATATAATTGTATTATATACTATATGACAATGCAAGGGGACTGAACTTGTTTCAGCTTTTTCTCGAACTTATAGCCCAAAAAAAGTTCAGGCTCCAAACAAAGACTACATTTAATTGAGTAGATTAAAGCAAATAAAATATCAGTGAATTTATTGTGTAAGTTTCTACCTTTCTCTGCCGTAATGGAAACTTTTCTGTTAATAATTTCTCCTAAATATTAATAAAAACCAGGAAAAGCAGCCCAGATTTTATCCAATTGGGCTGAAAAATATAAGTTTGGGGGGGTTGTGTTGATTGTTAGATGCTAGATTGTTGTTGCATCTTTAGCCGGCTAGATTGTTTTAGATTGTTTTCAGATCTAAAACAAGAATAAAAAATATATAATATAAATATATAATGAAATTTAAAATGAAACAATCCTGCTAGATTGTTTTCAGATCTAAAATAAATAAAAAATATAAAATATATAATATAAATATATAGGATAAAACAATCCTGCTAGATTGTTTTCAGATCTAAAATAAAAAATATATAATAAAATATAAAATAAAACAATCCTGCTAGACTGTTTTCAGATCTAAAATAAATATAAAATATATTATATAAAATAAAACAATCCTGCTAGATTGTTTTCAGATCTAAAATAAATATAAAATTACGGAAGAGTATTAGGGCCACTTAAAAAAAATAAAAAGAATTCTGAGAAAAAAGTCAGAATTCTGACTTTAATCTCAGAATTCTGAGAAAAAAGTCAGAATTCTGACTGTAATCTCAGAATTCTGAGAAAAAAGTCAGAATTCTGAGAAAAAAGTCAGAATTCTGACTTTAATCTCAGAATTCTGAGAAAAAAGTCAGAATTCTGAGAAAAAAGTCAGAATTCTGACTTTCTGTGTGGAGTTTGCATGTTCTCCCCGTGCTTGCGTGGGTTCTCTCCGGGTACTCCGGCTTCCTCCCACAGTCCAAAAACATGCACGCTAGGTTAATTGGTGATTGTAAATTGCCCGTAGGTGTGAGCGTGAGTGTGGTTGTGAGCATGGTTTGTGTGTTTCTATGTGGCCCTGTGATGGACTGGTGACCTGTCCAGGGTGTAACCCCTGCCTCTCACCTGAAATGAGCTGGGATAGGCTCCAGCAGACCCCCGTGACCCCGCAAGGGATAAAGCGGGTATAGATAATGGATGGATTTTGACTTTTTTCTCAGAATTCTGAGATTAAAGTCAGAATTTTGACTTTTTTCTCAGAATTCTGACTTTTTTCTCAGAATTATTATTTTTTTTAGTGGCCTAGAATTCTGACTTTTTTCTCAGAATTCTGAGATTAAAGTCAGAATTCTGAGAAAAAAGTCAGAATTCTGACTTTAATCTCAGAATTCTCAGAATTCTTACTTTTTTCTCAGAATTCTGAGATTAAAGTCAGAATTCTGACTTTTTTCTCAGAATTCTGACTTTTTTCTCAGAATTCTGAGATTAAAGTCAGAATTCTGACTTTTTTCTCAGAATTCTGACTTTTTTCTCAGAATTATTATTATTTTTTTTTTAGTGGCCTAGAATTCTGACTTTTTTCTCAGAATTCTGAGATTAAAATCAGAATTCTGACTTTTTTCTCAGAATTCTTTTTATTTTTTTTAAGTGGCCCTAATACTCTTCCGTATAAAATATAAAACAAATCTAAATATAAAATATAAAAAAATGATTTGATATAAAATATATCAGATAATCCTGTTAGATTGTTGTTGCATCTGTCTGTTGGAAAGTTTCCTTGATTTCATGAAAGCTACTTATCAATAAAAATATATAATTACTATATATATATTTAAGTTGATGGAAGCCTCATGGGTTTTATGCCCTCTGCTCTGTCTGCAGGTGTTCGCGGTGCGTTCAGGCGGAGCCACAGGTGTTGTGGTCAAAGGCCCTGATGACAAGAGCAGCGTCGCCTTCAGGTACACATGCTAGTGCAGGATTCCCAGAGTTACCGGGAACTTTTCAGCGTAACGTGGTGAGGAGAAGTAAGTGAACCCTGGGAGTTCAGCGGATCAGAGGAAGAGGCTCCGCCCCCTCACTCTCTGGGCCTCAGGGTTTTACAAAGTTTGGAAAAAACTTCCCAACAAGTTTTAGACACATTTTAGACAAAAAAAGAACAGTTTTTATGGAGAAACTTTCAAATGGGACTTTAATGTTTCATGGAGGGAAAAGTCTAAAAATAGATCTGGTTGGTAACAAGGAGAAATTGGAGGAGAGGGTTGTCATAGTTACAGGGATGGGAGGGTGGTGATGATGATGATGATGATGATGATGATGATGATGAAGGTGTGTCTCCTCTCCAGGATGGAGGATAAGGGGGAGGTCAAATGCATCAAGTTCTCCATCGGTAACAAGATCCTGGCTGTGCAGAGAACCCTCAAGTCTGTGGTGAGTTCTGGTTCCTGGGGGGGTCCTGGTTCTGGTCCTGGTCCTGGGTCCTGGTTCTGGCCCTGGTCCTGGTTCTGGTTCCTGGGGGGGTCCTGGTTCTGGTCCTGGTCCTGTTCCACCTCTGACCTCTGACCTCCAGTCTCTCTCCTCTGCAGGATTTCATCAACTTCATCCCCGACTATCCGCACACCGAGTTCACGCAGGAGTGTAAGGTAGGAGATTCTGATTCTGGTTCTGGTCTGGTCCTGATCCAGATCTGGTTCTGGTCCAGGTCTGGTCCTGATCCAGATCCTTTTCTCTGTCCCCCCAGACCAAGAACGCCAGCGTCCTGGGATTCTGCTGGACCAGCTGGAACGAGATCATCTTCATCACAGACCAGGGAGTCGAGTTCTACCAGGTAGACACGCCCACATTCTGGTAGAGACACGCCCACATTCTGGTAGAGACACGCCCACATTCTGGGACACGCCCACATTCTGGTAGAGACACGCCCACATTCTGGGACACTGACTGAAAGTTAGACACAAATCCATCACTGTCATCACCACACAAGCTATTTCACCTTTCCCGCAGCATCAATTATGATTGAGGTTAAAGTGACGAGAGTAGCTGTGAGTGGCTCAAATAACACTAATAAATAACGAACTAAACGAATTAATTTAACAAATGAACCACTTTTCCATTGCTGTGGAGGAACAGAATGTTGCTGACCGACTGCTGGTTCCAATCCCCCGTCTCTTCAAGATGCTCCACAGATGCTAAACTAGTTTCTCCAAATATCTGACTGGCCTTGATTTTAGTCTTTGTTTTGTAAAGACCTTGTTTGAGGTTTATTTTCCACCTCATTGATTTCCATCTTGTTGCTAGGCTACACCCCGATCCTGCAGTGTTTCTGTTAGCTGCCCGGCAGTGTTTCTGTTAGCCTCCCAGCAGTGTTTCTGTTAGTGTTTCTGTTAGCCTCCCAGCAGTGTTTCTGTTAGCCTCCCAGCAGTGTTTCTGTTAGCCTCCCAGCAGTGTTTCTGTGAGTGTTTCTGTTAGCCTCCCAGCAGTGTTTCTGTTAGTGTTTCTGTTAGCCTCCCAGCAGTGTTTCTGTTAGTGTTTCTGTTAGCCTCCCAGCAGTGTTTCTGTTAGCCTCCCAGCAGTGTTTCTGTTAGCCTCCCAGCAGTGTTTCTGTTAGCCTCCCAGCAGTGTTTCTGTGAGTGTTTCTGTTAGCCTCCCAGCAGTGTTTCTGTTAGTGTTTCTGTTAGCCTCCCAGCAGTGTTTCTGTTAGCCTCCCAGCAGTGTTTCTGTTAGCCTCCCAGCAGTGTTTCTGTTAGTGTTTCTGTTAGCCGCCCGGCAGTGTTTCTGTTAGTGTTTCTGTTAGCCTCCCAGCAGTGTTTCTGTTAGCCTCCCAGCAGTGTTTCTGTTAGCCGCCCGGCAGTGTTTCTGTTAGTGTTTCTGTTAGCCTCCCAGCAGTGTTTCTGTTAGCCTCCCAGCAGTGTTTCTGTTAGTGTTTCTGTTAGCCTCCCAGCAGTGTTTCTGTTAGCCTCCCAGCAGTGTTTCTGTTAGCCTCCCAGCAGTGTTTCTGTGAGTGTTTCTGTTAGCCTCCCAGCAGTGTTTCTGTTAGTGTTTCTGTTAGCCTCCCAGCAGTGTTTCTGTTAGTGTTTCTGTTAGCCTCCCAGCAGTGTTTCTGTTAGCCTCCCAGCAGTGTTTCTGTTAGCCTCCCAGCAGTGTTTCTGTTAGCCTCCCAGCAGTGTTTCTGTGAGTGTTTCTGTTAGCCTCCCAGCAGTGTTTCTGTTAGTGTTTCTGTTAGCCTCCCGGCAGTGTTTCTGTTAGCCTCCCAGCAGTGTTTCTGTTAGTGTTTCTGTTAGCCGCCCGGCAGTGTTTCTGTTAGTGTTTCTGTTAGCCTCCCAGCAGTGTTTCTGTTAGCCTCCCAGCAGTGTTTCTGTTAGCCGCCCGGCAGTGTTTCTGTTAGTGTTTCTGTTAGCCTCCCAGCAGTGTTTCTGTTAGTGTTTCTGTTAGCCTCCCAGCAGTGTTTCTGTTAGCCTCCCAGCAGTGTTTCTGTTAGCTTCCCAGCAGTGTTTCTGTTAGTGTTTCTGTTAGCCTCCCAGCAGTGTTTCTGTTAGCCTCCCAGCAGTGTTTCTGTTAGCCACCCGGCAGTGTTGAACTTTAGAAGACGGTTTCTGGACCAGGGGCCGGATTCACAAAACATTCTTAAGAAAAAAAATCTTCTTAAGTGTCATTTTTTTCTTAAGTTCAGTCTTAAGAAGAAAAAAGAGAAGAAGTCATATTCTCCAAAAAAGTTCTAAGTATTTTCTCAACTTTCTTCTTAAGTTTCTTCTTAAGAAAAAACTTAAGAATAAATGGTAGTCTTGAAATAAAAGTTCTCAAATTTGTTCTTGACTTTTTTCTTAACTTTAAGACAACCTTGACCTGTCTTAAAATGTCTTCTGTGAAAAGATGATAATAATAATAATCCTCTAAATCACCTTTTTCAACACATTTTAGACTACTAGGTCATAGTTTGAGGATATACTTTGTAATTAATTACACAAAGAGCCTGTTAACTGTTTGTTAGCATGTTAGTTAGCGTGGTAGTTAATTATTATTAATTTTCCCCAATAGTATTTTTTTCCGCATATTAATCTCATGAACCTTGAAAAGTTCCTGCATCTCTTTTTCTCCTTCTCCATGTTTAGTGAGTGACTGACGGTTTAGACCCAAACTACCTGTGTGTGTGTGTGTGTGTGTGTGTGTGTGTGTGTGTGTGTGTGTGTGTGTGTGTATATATATATATATATGTATGTATAAATGTTGTTTGTTGGCGCGTGCAATGCAGTGACATATTTTAAGAAGTTCTTAAGTAGGAAAAATAAGAAATGACAGTTCTTAAGACGGTTCTTAAGAAAATATTGAGGAATTGCACTTAAGAACTTTCTTATGAACTTCTTAATTTTAGATCTTAAGACATTTCTTAAGATCGTTCTTAAGAAAATATTGGTGAATCTGGGCCCAGGTCTCAGAACCGTCCCGGGTCTCTGTCCCAGGGAGTGGGAGGAAGGTCTGGGTCTGGGTCTGGTCCTGGTTCTGGTTCTGACCCGGGTCTTGTCTCCAGGTGTTCCCAGACAAGCGGAGCCTGAAGCTGCTGAAGAGCCAGAACCTGAACGTGAACTGGTACCAGTTCTGTCCCGAGACGTCGGTGCTGCTGCTGTCGACCACCGTGCAGGGAAACGTTCTGCAGCCGCTGGTCTTTAAGGTGAGTCCTGGTTCTGACCCGGTACCAGGTACTGACCCGGTCCACTACGGTGCAGGGAAACGTTCTGCAGGGCTGGTCTTTAAGGTGAGTACCGACCCGGTACTGACCCGGTACTCAGGGCCGCCGCACGGGGCCTCGCACTATGGGTCGTTTTTTTTTTTTTTTTTCAGATTTTTTTTTCCTTCTTTCCCTTATAAATATCAACAGTCACGTTCCATTTAAGACCTGAATGTTACTAGTCTGTGCAGATCAATAAATATATGTGTCTGTTGTTCAATACAACTGATCAGACCAAGCGCAGACA